>NC_136799.1:31374614-31416657 GCF_951216825.1 Electrona antarctica
TGAGTGTGTTTGGTTCCTTGATTCTTTATACTGTACAGTACCTGAAATGGATAGCGATGGCTAAAATACAGTAAAGGTCAGATACTGATGCTCTTGACATTTGGGTCATAAGTTGGTTTCCTTTTTTGCTGTCATGTTATGGGGATGATAAGCAGGCATGCAAACAAAGAAATAAATAAAAACAAGAAGAAACTAGAAGAAAAAGACGAGAGAAAGAAAGAGGAAGCATGGCGAATCAGAGAGTGAGTGAGAGAGAGAAGCGAGAGAAGCGAGACAGCTACACTGTACATGTCCTCTCTGCAGAGTGACCAGATGGAGCTCTATGCTCAGGGCACGCAAAGGTGGCCCCCAGGGGCCTCCCATCCTCACCCGCCCTCACCCCTCCTCACCCCTGGAACTGGGGCTCCAACTGGGTAAAGGGACCTGCTCTCTGCATCTTGCCTGCTGTGGAGGCCACTACACCCCCACCCCCAAACACACACACACACACACACACACACACACCCGTCTCCCCCTTCCCTCCTGCAGCAGACTCGGCCCAAATGCCAGCACGTCCCACCTGGGCCCAGCCAAGCCTGTCCCTGCTGACAGGGGGCAGGCGTGACACGCCGGGGCCCAGAGCACTCACCCCTGACGGGAACACAATGGCCCAAAGACTGGCTGGCTGACTGGGCTTGGTACAGATAATACTGTTAATCGTGCAGAATGGCGAACAGCTTCCCAGAACAATGACAAACCGGCAGAGCAGTGATTGGAAAATAGCCCCCTCCTTACCACCATCACCATCACACGCGCACACACACACACACACACAAGCGCGCGCGCACACACACACACACACACACACACACACACACACACACACACACACACACACACACACACACACACACACACACACACGTTAAACGTGGAAAATTTAATTTGGGTCTGTAGCTACCTCTGAGCCCCTATCAGCCCAAGGTGTTCTAGCCTGATACAGATGAGAAGAAAAGGAGATTTCTGCCCCTTCTTTTCTTTTTCTTTTTTCTTTTACAGAGGTGTGTAAATCGCCAGAAATCCTCCCCCTTTCCCCTCTTCTAATCTAAGTTGTGGAACAATGGACACACATTGCTTTCAAAACCCGGAACATTGTTTTGCTTGCTGTTTTTTCTTCTTCATTTTTTACTGTCTGGATGGTGTGAGATTCTGCAGCGACGCTTTGCAGAAGCCGATAAACTTGTTCGAAGAAATTCCACAACACACAGCAGTTAATAACTACATTATTGTCCTTTGGGTATATAAAGTGTCCTCAGCAATGTGACACGTCTGTGGTTGTGTATTGCACCTAAAAGCAGTGCAACTGAAAGAGCATTCATAAATCAAATTTAAAAAGCATGTCATGTGACATCAAACTTGTTAATCGAGAACTGTTTTGCACTGAATGCATTTAGCTGGGCATTTAATCTTGTGTAAATCTTGCAACCACACACCCACAGTAGTATGCAAACTGGAACAAACATTATCTGGCAGAAATCAACATTTAAAAAAAAAAGTATAAAACATGTTTTTTGTTTATTTTAGTACTTTTTTTGCTTTTCTGCCTTTATTGATAGCATCAAGTGAAGATGGACAGGGAAGAGGGAGAGACATGTAGCAAAGGTCGTCATGAACGGTACTCGAACACGCAACGCGCTGTCAGGCCAAAGCGGCAAAGCCTATATGTGGCAATGCGCCTGGACCACTTGGCCAGCGGGCGCCCCGTTGGTTTAGTACTTCTGTGGCCCACAGGCAGTGTGCACAAGAAATGTGATCACTCTACATTGCCATACAGACACACACACATGCATGTGTGAGTGCGTGTGTCACGTGCACACACAAGCACACATACACACTCTTATAGACCCCTAGCCTCCTGTAGAGCACGCTTTCATTTTGGAAAACAAAACATCTCAAGGGTGCTGACATTTGCAGTGCGAGGTTCTAATGGTCATGTTGCATGTAGCCTAACGTTAGCTAGCTGCTCAGATGTCGTCGGTTTTGAGTGACAGCCTCCCCAGCTCGTCTACATCTGGGGTGTGAGGGGGACGTGTTGCAAACAGAGTCACACTTCCCAGAGACCCAGTCGGTTTATCACCTGCTGTCATTCATATTCATGTCACCATGCCTGCCTGGCTTGAGACTACGGCATCGAGCCAGTCAGCTGACCAGTAAAACCACGAAACTCCCACAGCACGCAGTGTTGATTTTGTCGACTAAACTATGATGAAAAACTGTCATGTTCAATGTCAATGGCAATGTTCATTGGCTACCTTTATTCACTGACAAAAACTGAATGAAAACTAAATAAAAACTAAGCTATGATGAAACTTTTCAAGTCAAGGACCCCCACATTGACACTGGAACTCCCTCAAGGACCCCTGACCCCCCCCCCCCCCCCCTCCACAGTCCAGATTGTTACTGAATAATCCAGCAGTACAGAAAGTGCACACAAGAGGAAAATCCAAGAATATATATAGTCCTTGCACAAAGTACATTTTGTCTTGCCTGTTATGTTCAAATAACAGGACATCAAAAACAGCAGAAATTCCAGTCAAACAGTTGTATTCCACACAAAACAACTATAGCGTCTGACTTCTCTCTATAACTCTATTACTTCAGTCTATTCCTCTATAGTTCCTCTTTAGCAGATTGACCTTTTAGTGCATTGACCTGTACAGAAGACATTTGTAGAATGTGTTCTCAGTTCTAAATGTGTCCGATCTGTGTTCCTTTCCGTCCGGATGTATGAAGTCCTGTCGTCTCCTCCTGCCTCCAGCATAATTATATGTATAATTATAACCACGGCCATATTTAACGGCCTGAGTAGATGTTAAAATGACCCCAGAATAGTTTGAGTGAAATAACAACATTCTAATAACATAATAATAATAATAATCTTCTTATACCACTGTAAAAGGTGTTACACAAAACAATGATAAAGACAAATATTCATTTAAATTTTTTGATTAAACATATTTCTTTAATAATATCAATCATTACATCAATAAACACTGAGGAGCCTGTGTGCGTGTGTGTGTGCACGCGCGTGTGTGTGCGCATGTGCGTGCGTCACACACGCACGGGGGGAGGGGATTGAACTGCTGACTCTCACAGACTAATTACACAAAATTGTACAGCGCAGTGCAAGGGGAAACAAGAATATCAACTTAATTTACAAAAAAACAATTGGAATTCAAATAGCATAGTGCATATATGCACTAGGATCATAGCACTATCTGGTGCTAAACACAGGGGTGAATGGTGCAGCGGTAAGGATTACCAGGCTATGCCACATCTTGGGTGACTGACCTGGGGATGAGCACTGCTCCACTTCCCGTCAGCTACAATTTGCAAGTCCCCGAAAAAACTATTAGCAGAACTCCACTGAGCAGTGAGAATGATAGGGGATCACCATTTGAGTGAAGTGGAACAGCTTTTACCTGTTGTCAATATGCAAAACATAGTGCTGGATCTGCGCAGGCGCAATGTCAGACATGTTGTCCTGTCAATTTGGGGCTATGGGGTAAATTGTTTCACTCCATTCGTAAAATCACAATAGCTGATCAATAGCTGAACTGATCAATATATTCCACACTGGTGTTCATGTCTGTGTCAACATTTCTGGGTGAACAGATATTTCGACTTTGGCTCCCATTTTACACAAAAGTATGTTGTGCCTATGTTCATATCCAGTCAGAAGCGAAGCGTGGCGTTCGAAGCGTAGTTGATCTGCTACTTCTTCTGTCTGTTAATTTGAATGTTAAACTTGTCACTGTCATTCACTCCCAGGAGAACTTTATAGGGAACGTGGGTGTCTGGGTAGTCTGAATATGAGAGGGGATCATCTAAAGGTATATCTGAATTGCTGTCTAGTGTAATCCAGCTGGATGGGTAGGTAAAGGGCGCACTAGTGGGATCTCCGTCCACAATGGCTGGATGGAGGTCTGAGCGCAGTTCTGGAAATTCAAATGAGAGTCTGTGGGCAGACAGAGAAAGATAAAGATAAACAAGCTACCAGATCTTCGGTCTGTGTGTGTGTGTGTGCGTGCGTGCGTACATGCGTGCGTGCACCCCAACACTTACATGCCACGATCCTTATAGGCGATACAGCTTTCTGCATCGGTGAGAGCCTGGATCCAGCCCACATGCCATTGCTCGCCTTCAGGGAGCTGATATAGCACGGTGATGTCCGCCTCAAACTGCATACCTCCCTTGAAGCAGATTATGTGGCTTTCATTAAAGCCAACAAAATGTTCAGGCTCAAGGACTATCCCACGACAATCCTCGTCTCTCCTCACCGTCAAAATCCTGGAACAGTTTTAAAAATGAATATACATACAATTGAATTTAAATTGAATTTCATGTTTCCAGAATGTTTTGAAAAGCTGGCAGACATGCAGCAGCCGTCAACAGGCACGCAGCGATGTAAAATTGTGTGGTGGAGCGTAAATCAAGCAATTCAATATAAAATAAAACATTTATATAAATAAAGCATAAATAAAATATTTACATACATCAGGGCTATTCTCCCAATCAACAGGGTCAGGAACGCCATTCACTATGCTATAAGCAACGCATGGCATCCATCTCTCCTCAATGCGATATTCTGTGAAAACGGGAAGCTCCTCTTCCACGTCACGCGGTGGGCATGCACCCAGGTGCGCATGCGCCCAGGTGCGCATGCCCACCGCGTTCTCTGGGTTGATGAAAACGCAAAGAAGAGTCTGCCACGTAACCGTCTTCAGCACAATGTAATTTCTCGCCTGGGGGACGAGAGAGAGAGAGAGGACAGTGTGTCAAAGAAATAATCAGTGGTCAAGGATTCTCCAAAATTTGGAATGGCATCTGACCGAAGAATCTGGCATGGGCCGTGCTCTAAGCCTACCGTGGGGCCCGAGTCATAAGTGACCAGCCAGGTCATGGATGGAGCCAGGTCTCCATCTATGTGTTTCAGCTTGGGAACCAATTTTTCAGACATGTCATGGACCCTGTCCACCTTTTTATTGGTCATTCTGCGGCAGCGGGCAGAGAGAGAGAGAGACAGATTCACTGACAATAAACAAGCCACCAGGTCTTTCGTCCATCCGTGTCTCTCGCTGTGTGTGTGTGTGTGTGTGTGCGCGCCCAATGAAAATCAGCTTTTAACCAGGATCTTTGACCACGGCCCCCCGCTCAAAGAAGGATTTTCAAAGCCTTATATCTCTGAAACTACGACCACTGTCCGTGGTTTAATTTTGACCATCCATCCTAGGTTTGAATGTCATTTGTGATTTTGTCTGTTAACGTTTCTGGCGAAAGGTAAACAGCCAAAAAGCACTCTTCTAGGGATGGATTCAGACCCATCCAGAGCTCTTTCCTTTAAGTCAAACTCAGGGAACAAACTGATGACTTTTTTGTTGAGCGGGTCAGTGTGAATTTGTAACCTTGTCCCCCAAGTCACCATCTTCAGTATTCTGTACGTCTGGGGGAGGAGAGAAAGAGAGAGACATTTGATATATCGTTCACACTACAGTGTCACACAAAAGTATCAAAAAGGAGCAGATACGCAAGCTGGAGCTGTGGTGCGAAGCGTGGCGTTGTGAGCTTGTAGGTCTGCTACTTCTTTTGTCTGTGAATTTGAATGTTGAAAAGCTCCAGTCCTACAGTACCGTGGTGACTTTGTTCATGGCGACCAGCCAGATCTTGAATGCCGCGGATCTGTAAAAATGGATTAACGTCGAAATGTTATCGACGGGATTTTGAAAGAAAACTGGGGTGGAAGGGTTGTCAAACATGAAGACGGTTTTCCTAAAAGGCAATGGCGTAATGCCGTCTAGTTCAACCAGGCCGGATTGAAGCATAAAGGGCGCAGTAAGTTGTTCTGGACATTGATACGAGAGTTTGCGGGCAGAGAGAGAAAGAGAGAGTAAACAAGCTACCAGATCTTCAGTCTGCGTGCGTGCGTGCGCACCCCAACACTTACATGCCATGGTCCTTATAGGCGACACAGGTTTGTGCATATATGAGAGCCTGGATCCAGCCCACATGCCATTGCTGGTTACCAGGGATCTGGCTACTCAGGGTGATGTCCGCACGAAAATCAATTCCTCCCAAATGAAGGGTCATCTTGCCGGTTTCAAAATGACGAACATCTTGAACAGGATACTGAAGCTGAAGATCGCCGTTTTTCACCGCAATGCCCTGAAAGTCCTGGAACAGTTTGAAAAATGAATATCCATACAAATTTAAATTGAATTTCATGTTTCCAGAATGTTTTGAAAAGCTGGCAGACATGCAGCAGCCGTCAACAGGCACGCAGCGATGTAGAATTGTGTGGTGGAGCGTAAATCAAGCAATTCAATATAAAATAAAACATTTATATAAATAAAGCATAAATAAAACATTTACATACTTGCGGTGTATGCTGCCAATCATCAGAGGAAGAAACGCTCTTCACAATCTTAACGGTATGGCATCCATTTCTTAATGGACTTTATTTCGACCCGGGGGTCGTTCCGGGGGGAGTTCCAATTGACGATGGGCACAGGATGAGGTTGAATATCAGGTACGCTGACGTGCTTGTCCTCTGTGATGAAAATGCAAACAACCAGTTGCCATTCAACCGTCGCAAGCACAATCCTGTCTTCAGCTGACTTGGGGGACAAGAGAGAGGGAGAGAGGACAGTGTACTGTTAGTATATCTGATATCGTTCACACGACTACAGCGTCACACAAAAGTTATACATTTTGTCAAATCAAATAATCAGTGGTCAAGGATTATCCAAAATTTGGAATGGCATCAGACCAAAGAATGTGGCATGGGTCGTGCTCTAATCCTACCTTCATGTCCTTGGGATAAGCGACTAGCCAGGATTTGAAATGGTGGTTGCGAGAGACCTGGCTCAAGTTTCCCTCATTGTTCGGCCTCTCCCAGGGAACAGAGAGTTCAGGTAAGCTGTAATTCATTGTGACGGTCTGGTGTGGGTCTTCGTTTATGTATGTCAGCGGGCTCATGCCGTAGTAATTACCCATCTGCTGGACCACGTCTGAACCTTGATTGTCACCGTTCTCAATTTCAGTGGTCATTCTGTGGCAGCGGGCAGAGAGAGAAAGACAGAGGGCAGAGAGGGACAGATTCACTGACAATAAACAAGCCACCAGGTCTTTCGTCCGTGTGTGTGTGTGTGTGTGTACCCAAGCACTTACATGCCACACTGCCACAGTTCCTGTAGATATCAAAGCTGTCTAGATCAGTACCGCCCGTTACCCAGAACATTCTCCATCCGTTGCAGTCACAGTCACCTGAGCACTCAGAGTAGGCGTTCTCAGACGTAGGCCGTTGGCTGACTCCCTTATTCTAACATCATTGTTAATGACAGGAGTGAAGTCATTCACCGTAGTCGCTCTTGCTAATGCCAGCCATGGTGTTCCCTGATGGTCTCAGTAAACTATAGGATCATACATGCCACGATCCTTATAGGCGATACAGCTTTCTGCATCGGTGAGAGCCTGGATCCAGCCCACATGCCATTGCTCGCCTTCAGGGATCTGATATAGCACGCCAAGCACGGTGATGTCCGCCTGAAACTGCATACCTCCCTTGAAGCAGATTGTGTGGCTTTCATTAAAGCCAACAAAATGTTCAGGCTCAAGGACTATCCCACGACAATCCTCGTCTCTCCTCACCAGAATGGCGTCAAAATCCTGGAACAGTTTGAAAAATGAATATACATACAATTGAATTTTATGTTTCCAGAATGTTTTGAAAAGCTGGCAGACATGCAGCAGCCGTCAACAGGCACGCAGTGATGTAGAATTGTGTGGTGGAGCGTAAATCAAGCAATTCAATATAAAATAAAACATTTACATACATCCGGGCTATGCTCCCAATCAACAGGGTCAGGAACGCCATTCACAATGCTATAAGCAACGCATGGCATCCATCTCTCCTCAATGCGATATTCTGTGAAAACGGGAAGCTCCTCTTCCACGTCCCTTTTGATGATGGGCAGAGGAGGCCAGAGAGGCTGAGGTACCCAGGTGCGCATGCCCACCGCGTTCTCTGGGTTGATGAAAACGCAAAGAAGAGTCTGCCACGTAACCGTCTTCAGCACAATGTAATTTCTCGTCTGGGGGACGAGAGAGGGAGAGAGGACAGTGTGTCAAATCAAATCAGTGGTCAAGGATTCTCCAAAATTTGGAATGGCATTGGACCTTAGAATTTGGCATGGGTCGTGCTCTAATCCTACCGTGGGGCCCGAGTCATAAGTGACCAGGATTGAAGGTGTGGTTGCGAGAGACCTGGATCAAGTTTTCAACATTGTTCACGATCGCCCAGGGAACAGATGCGTACTCTGTAATCCATTCTGATGGTCACGGTGTCTCCATCTATGTGTTTCAGCTTGGGAACCAATTTTTCAGACATGTCATGGACCCTGTCCACCTTTTTATTGGTCATTCTGCGGCAGCGGGCAGAGAGAGAGAGACAGATTCACTGACAATAAACGAGCCACCAGGTCTTTCGTCCGTCCGTGTCTCTTTGTGTGTGTGTGTGTGTGTGTGTGTGTGTGTGTGTGTGTGTGTGTGTGTGTGTGTGTGTGTGTGTGTGTGTGTGTGTGTACCCAATGAAAATCAGCTTTTAACCAGGATCTTTGACCACGGCCCCCCGCCCAAAGAAGGATTTTCAAAGCCTTATATCTCTGAAACTACGACCACTGTCCGTGGTTTAATTTTGACCATCCATCATAGGTTTGAATGTCATTTGTGATTTTGTCTCGTTCAGACATGTTAACGTTTCTGGCGAAAGGTAAACAGCCAAAAACCCAAGAATCTTGCTGTCAGGGATTACTTACTGCATGCCCACGGCAGTGATACTTATTTCTTCATCCTCTTCCTCTTCTACACTCTTCCATATTTTCTCCTCTAGACGAATCATTTCCCGTCTCCCCGTATAAGGCCTCCAAAGTAGCAACTGGGATTGGCCGGCAATAGGTCCAAAAAGCACTTTTCTAGGGATGGATTCAGACCCATCCAGAGCGTGGCGTTGTGAGCTTGTAGGTCTGCTACTTCTTTTGTCTGTGAATTTGAATGTTGAAAAGCTCCAGTCCTACAGTACCTTGTTGACTTTGTTCATGGCGACCAGCCAGATCTTGAATGCCGTGGTTCTGGAAAAATTGATTAACGTCGGGGTATTGTCGCCTTGACTGTGAAAGAGAACTTGGGAGCAAGGGTTGTCATCCATGAAGACGCGTTTGCTAAAAGGCAATTGCGTAGCGCTGTCTAGTTCAACCAGGCCGGATGGTTGCACAAAGGGCGCAGTAAGTTGTTTTGCATCAGAGATGGCTGTATCTTCACTCACGTACAGTTCTGGACATTGATACGAGAGTCTGCGGGCAGAGAGAGAAAGAGAGAGTAAACAAGCTACCAGATCTTCAGTCTGTGTGTGTGTGTGTGTGTGTGTGCGTGCGTGCGTGCGTGCGCATGCACCCCAACACTTACATGCCACGGTCCTTATAGGCGCCACACATGTGTGCATATGTGACTCCCTGGATCCAGCCCACATGCCATTTCTGGTTATCAGGGATCTTGCTATCCATGTTGATGTCCGCACTACAAGAAATTCCGCCCAAACGAATGGTCATCTTGCCCATTGCATAATTGCCATCAATCGACAATCTTTGTTTAGTATCCAGAAACTGAAGTTTGGCGTTTTTCACCTCAATGCCCTCAAAGTCCTGGAACAGTTTGAAAAATGAATATCCATACAAATTTAAATTGAATGCCGCGGTTACGGGGCACCCGATCTCCCACACGGACAGTCACCTGAGCACCTCTCCTACACTCTTCCATATTGTCTCCTCTAGACGAATCATTTCCCGTCTCCCCGTATAAGGCCTCCAAAGTAGCAACTGGGATTGGCCGGCAATAGGTCCAAAAAGCACTCTTCTAGGGATGGATTCAGACCCATCCAGAGCTCTTTCCTTGAAGTCAAACTCAGGGAACAAACTGATTACTTTTTTGTTGAGCGGGTCAGTGTGAATTTGTAACCTCGTCCCCCAAGTCACCATCTTCAGTATTCTGTACGTCTGGGGGACGAGAGAAAGAGACATTTGATATATCGTTCACACTACAGTGTCACACAAAAGTATCAAAAGGAGCAGATCCTCAAGCTGGAGCTGTGGTGCGAAGCGTGGTGTTGTGAGCTTGTAGGTCTGCTACTTCTTTTGTCTGTGAATTTGAATGTTGAAAAGCTCCAGTCCTACAGTACCGTGGTGACTTTGTTCATGGCGACCAGCCAGATCTTGAATGCCGGATGCGGATCTGTAAAATGGATTAACGTCGAAATGTTATCGACGGGATTTTGAAAGAAAACTAGGGTGGAAGGGTTGTCAAACATGAAGACGGTTTTCCTAAAAGGCAATGCCGTATTGCCGTCTAGTTCAACCAGGCCGGATTGAAGCATAAAGGGCGCAGTAAGTTGTTCTGCATCCACGATGGCTGTATCTTGACCCGCGTGCAGTTCTGGACATTGATACGAGAGTCTGCGGGCAGAGAGAGAAAGAGAGAGTAAACAAGCTACCAGATCTTCAGTGTGTGTGTGTGTGCGCCCAAACACTTACATGCCACCGTTCCTGTAGATATCAAAGCTATCTAGATCGGTATAGCCCGTTACCCAGAACATTCTCCATCCGTTACGGGGCACCCGATCTCCCACGCGGACAGTCACCTGAGCACTCAGAGTAGGCGTTCTCAGACGTAGGCCGTTAGCTGACTACCTTATTCTAACATCATTGTTAATGACAGGAGTGAAGTCATTCACCGTAAAGTCGCTCTTGCCGATGCCAGTCATGGTGTTCCCTGATGGTCTCAGTAAACTATAGGATCATATAATGCAGAGAGACAGTGTAATCTCAGTAATCTATAGGATCATAGAATGTAGAGAGACAGCGCAGTGTCTCAGTAAACTATACACTCTATAGCAATGATCCCCATTACAATATAGCCACAATTTATTTACAACTCTAGCTTTTTTTTAATAATGGGATGAATCTAGAGTTGCAATACCATTCATTGATTGCCCATTCATCCAATTTGCATCTGCGATCTACTTGTATTAAACAAACGTTAAACTTAACTCACCAACATTGCAGCTGTAGGCCAAACTTGAATTATCCTCTTTCAAACTGCAAAGCGTTTGTTTCATAATAATCCACCATAGACATGTTATGAGTTTTTCTGTCCAAAATATTCCTAGAATGTTCAGAGCGGCGATTGTAACCCGGTGGATATTGTATGGGTATTAACGTGGTGGAACTGTGTTTTATTTTGTAGCATTGACTCCAGTTTGTTATATATGACGACAGTTTTACGACGGTAATAAACCGAGGCACGGGGCTACTCGAAGGCTCTTTATTCTCAACGTGCTTTTTACAAAGAACAACATCCGGTTTCCCTTCATGCGTTGTACTCCACACTACGGTAAGCAGCAAAGACCAAATATATAACAGGTGCTTATGTGTCCGTGTATGTTGGTCAAAGCTGAAAAGCATAATGATTAATGTGATGTCCTTATTGGATCCATTATTACTTGCCTAGTGTGATTGGTAGATGTGAGCAATTGGGTAGTTTCAGAGAACAGGAGTCAGTGTACAGGTGCGTGTGATTTCCAAGGAGAGAGAGGAGAGAGGAGCACAGAGGCTGTGCGTTTGCTGTGATTCAAAAGTTTGTAACATTTAATGCAAATAGTATTTTCAGTAGTTTCTGTGTGTCTGCTCGACAACTACAGTGAAGCTGCAGTAATCATGTGTAGATGCGGACTGAATGTCTACAAGACGTTTTAAACCGTGATATGCTGTGTGTGAAGTGATTATCAGTGCTTGCTAAACCAGCGAGGGCAAGTGACTTTGTTAGCTGCAAGTCTCACTAGCTCAGAGAGACGTTGGGCTAAAGACAGTCAAAAAGCCTTTAAAGTCTCTGCTATACGATACGTCGGGACGGGAGGAGAGATGTTTCTGCAGTGAGCTGCCTGCCTGCATGCTCTGAGGACATTCTGCTTCTGCTGTTCTTCGTTTGGAAGTCGGGAGTCGGGACCGGTTTGCTGCTGGAGAGGAGCTCTGAACTTGCATCACCCACGGACACTCGTCACACGAACGGTAACCTCGCCTCACCAGGCTTTCCACCTCGGTCGAAAGGTACCTTTTTATTTTCCTCCTGGCTCAGGAGAGTGAAGGGGCCATTCCGTTTTAGGCCACAACGCACCCGAGCATCGATACAGGCCTGCAACGGGGTTAATGGTGTTTCATTCTTTATCATCGGGGTGTGAAAGGTTGTGGGTCCATTTACGTTTACCAGTCTATTGATTCATTGTTGAGATTTCAAGTTCATTGAACAGAAAAGTGTTTTTGGTTTATTTGAGGTAATCCACCGGGTTAATATATTATTATAAAAAAGGGGTTAATATTAATTGTAAAGGTGTTCTAAGGTTACATTAAAAAGGATTTAAATTAGATCTAAAATAGGATTTTAAAACATAAAACAGGGTTTAGTATAGGCATATTTCAAAAAGGTACATTTGTTTAAACTAATTAGGATAATACACTATATACAGGGGTATTTTTCTGGTTGGTTTGTTGGTTGACTAAATCGGGTTGGTTGTAATTATTTCTGATCAAAAAGGTTGATTCACAACTAGGGTTGTGAATTTTTGTTTGCATATCGAAAGAAAAGCCAATTGTATGTTGTTGTTGTAGTATGTTTGTGTTTTGTAAATTGTCTAAGCTTAGCTGACTGGACATTGATATATATATATATATATATATATATATATATATATATATATATATATATATTACACTCACCTGGTAACAATATTATTTGAAATATACTTACACCTGCTATCCTGAAGAGTTAAAAGACTTACGGTACTTGATGACATGGTATTAAAGTTACATTAATTATTCTGTCCCAGTTGGGGTGCCCGATATACCACAAACTTGACAGTAGCCAAACTCCTCTTTCACAAGGGTCAGGATTAGCCTCTTACTCCTTTTATTTATACAGGTGAAAATGGAGTGAAAATTGAAATGATACAAACATACAATCAAATCACTTATGCTCATAAATCGTATACATTGCCTATTTAACATACAACATAATGCACAAGCATGAATCTTACTTACAGGCATTGCATCGAAGGAACTCAAAGAATGAAGAAAGAAAATCTCACATCAAGAGACAAAAAAAACATGTGTACACTCAAGCAACATGTAGCTTCTGAGGAGACAAACTGTGTGGCTATGCACTCTACAAAGTGTAGCTTCTGCCAGTCTCTACTAATTAGCCAAGTAACAACACCTGTGTTGATTAGTGTTTTAGCTTTACCTGCTGTAAGTAGTGCTAAAATAAACCTGTCAATAGGGGTCACTGTTTTACTAATAAATCTGCCCTGAGGACAGAACACTCCCCGCCATGGCGTCCTTGACGCCACTTAAATCAAATTAAATATACTACGTTTTTCACTTTAAGCTTCTTGTGGCAACAGAAGAATGACCTGAAATAGGCCTCAGAAAAGTCTTTACAGTACCCTGCCATATCACTTTCAGCTCCATCTTACGCACCTTCCCATCGGCTCTGGGATGGGTGTTCACGACAAGTGCCATCGGCCACTCGTTGCCTGCTGCTTGGCTGTCCTTCATTGGCATTTGCTCCGGTGTAAAGGACCTCCACATTAGCAACTGGGAGAAATATGCACTAATATGCACTAAAATATGCACTAAAGAATCTTGCTGTCAGGGATTACTTACTGCATGCCCACAGCAGTGATACTTATTTCTTCATCCTCTTCCTCTCCTACACTCAATAGGTCCAAAAAGCACTCTTCTAGGGATGGATTCAGACCCATCCAGAGCTCTTTCCTTGAAGTCAAACTCAGGGCACAAACTTGTTGAGCGGGTCAGTGTGAATTTGTAACCTCGTCTCCCAAGTCACCATCTTCAGTATTCTGTACGTCTGGGGGAGGAGAGAAAGAGAGAGAGACATTTGATATATCGTTCATACTACAGTGTCACACAAAAGGAGCAGATCCGCAAGCTGGAGCTGTGGTGCGAAGCGTGGCGTTGTCGCCGTTGTGAGCTTGTAGGTCTGCTACTTCTTTTGTCTGTGAATTTGAATGTTGAAAAGCTCCAGTCCTACAGTACCTTGTTGACTTTGTTCATGGCGACCAGCCAGATCTTGAATGCCGTGGTTCTGGAAAAATGGATTAACGTTGGGGTATTGTCGCCTTGACTGTGAAAGAGAACTTGGGAGCAAGGGTTGTCATCCATGAAGACGCGTTTGCTAAAAGGCAATTGCGTAGCGCTGTCTAGTTCAACCAGGCCGGATGGTTGCACAAAGGGCGCAGTAAGTTGTTTTGCATCAGAGATGGCTGTATCTTCACTCACGTACAGTTCTGGACATTGATACGAGAGTCTGCGGGGAGAGAGAGAAAGAGAGCGTAAACAAGCTACCAGATCTTCAGTCTGTGTGTGTGTGTGTGTGTGTGTGTGTGTGTGCGTGCGTGCGTGCGCACCCCAACACTTACATGCCACGGTCCTTATAGGCGCCACACATGTGTGCATATGTGACTCCCTGGATCCAGCCCACATGCCATTTCTGGTCCTCAGGGATCTTGCTATGCTTCATTTTGATGTCCGCACTACAAGAAATTCCGTCCAACTCAATGTGCAGCTTGCCGAATTTATATACGTCATCAATCGACCATCTTTGAATAGTTTCCTTAAACTGAAGTTTGGGGTTTTCCACCTCAATGCCCTCAAAGTCCTGGAACAGTTTGAAAAATGAATATCCATACAAATTTAAATTGAATTTCATGTTTCCAGAATGTTTTGAAAAGCTGGCAGACATGCAGCAGCCTTCAACAGGCACGCAGCGATGTAGAATTGTGTGGTGGAGCGTAAATCAAGCAATTCAATATAAAATAAAACATTTATATAAATAAAGCATAAATAAAACATTTACATACACCCGGTCTATGCTTCCAAGTCGCAAGACTCAAATCAGCAGCGGAAGGAAAGTAAACAATATTCACAGCGTATGGCATCCATTTCTGTGTGGACTGTATTTTGACAATGTTCCAGGGGATTTCCACGTTCATTTTGAAGATGGGCACAGGTTGTCCAATATCCGGTATGCTGACCCGCTTGTCCTTGTCCATGAAAATGCCAACAATCAGTTGCCATTCAACTGATTGTTTGCATTCAATCCTGTCTGCAAATGACTTGGGGGTCGAGAGAGAGGGAGAGAGGACAGTGTACTGTTAGTATATCTGATATCGTTCACACGACTACAGCGTCACACACAAGTTATAATTAATTTTGTCAAATCAAATAATCAGTGGTCAAGGATTCTCCAAAATTTGGAATGGAATAATGTGGCATGGGTCGTGCTCTAATCCTACCTTCATGTCCTTGTGATAAGCGAATAGCCGGGATTCTAAATGGTAGTTGCGAGAGACCTGGCTCAAGTATCCCCCATTGTTATTCCCCTCCAAGGGAACCGAAAATTCAGGTAGTTTGTAACCCATTGTGACTTTTTCTGAGTTTACATGCGGGCTCATGTTGTAGTAATGATCTATCTGCCGGACCTTGTCTGCATCATGACTTTCAATGACAGTGGTCATTCTGTGGCAGCGGGCAGAGAGAGAGAGAGAGCGGGCAGAGAGAGAGAGAGAGAGTTTGAAAACATGACTAATGACACCAGTCCTACAGTACCTTGTTGACTTTGTTCATGGCGACCAGCCAGATCTTGAATGCCGTGGTTCTGGAAAAATGGATTAACGTCGGGGTATTGTCGCCTTGACTGTGAAAGAGAACTTGGGAGCAAGGGTTGTCATCCATGAAGACGCGTTTGCTAAAATGCAATTGCGTAGCGCTGTCTAGTTCAACCAGGCCGGATGGTTGCACAAAGGGCGCAGTAAGTTGTTTTGCATCAGAGATGGCTGTATCTTCACTCACGTACAGTTCTGGACATTGATACGAGAGTCTGCGGGGCAGAGAGAGAAAGAGAGAGTAAACAAGCTACCAGATCTTCAGTCTGTGTGTCTGTGTCTGTGTCTGTGTCTGTGTCTGTGTCTGTGTCTGTGTGTGTGTGTGTGTGTGTGTGTGTGTGTGTGTGTGTGTGTGTGTGTGTGTGTGTGTGTGTGTGTGTGTGTGTGTGTGTGTGTGTGTGTGCGTGCGTGCGTGCGTGCGTGCGTGCGTGCGTGCGTGCGTGCGTGCGTGCGTGCGTGCGTGCGTGCGTGCGTGCGTGCGTGCGTGCGTGCGTGCGTGCGTGCGTGCGTGCGTGCGTGCGTGCGTGTGTGTGTGTGCGCACGTACGTGCGTGCGTGCCCCAACACTTACATGCCACGGTCCTTATAGGCGCCACACGTGTGCATATGTGACTCCCTGGATCCAGCCCACATGCCATTTCTGGTTATCAGGGATCTTGCTATCCATGTTGATGTCCGCACTACAAGAAATTCCGCCCAAACGAATGGTCATCTTGCCCATGCATAATTGCCATCAATCGACAATCTTTGTTTAGTATCCAGAAACTGAAGTTTAGCGTTTTTCACCTCAATGCCCTCAAAGTCCTGGAACAGTTTGAAAAATGAATATCCATACAAATTTAAATTGAATGCCGCGGTTACGGGGCACCCGATCTCCCACACGGACAGTCACCTGAGCACTCAGAGTAGGCATTCTCAGACGTAGGCCGTTGGCTGACTCCCTTATTCTAACGTCATTGTTAATGACAGGAGTGAAGTCATTCACCCTAAAGTCGCTCTTGCTAATGCCAGCCATGGTGTTCCCTGATGGTCTCAGTAAACTATACACTCTACAGCAACCTCCTGCTTAAGACCCAAAAAGCCAGAAGGATCGCGGGTCAGTGTGAATTTGTAACCTCGTCTCCCAAGTCACCATCTTCAGTATTCTGTACGTCTGGGGGAGGAGAGAAAGAGAGAGACATTTGATATATCGTTCACACTAGTGTCACACAAAAGTATCAAAAGGAGCAGATCCGCAAGCTGGAGCTGTGGTGCGAAGCGTGGCGTTGTGAGCTTGTAGGTCTGCTACTTCTTTTGTCTGTGAATTTGAATGTTGAAAAGCTCCAGTCCTACAGTACCTTGTTGACTTTGTTCATGGCGACCAGCCAGGTCTTCAATGCCGTGGTTCTGGAAAAAAGGATTAACGACGGGGTAACGTCGCCTTGATTGTGATAGAGAAGATGGGAGCGAGGGTTGTCATCCATGAGGACTTGTTCGCTAAAAGGAAATTGCGTAGTGCTGTCCAGTTCAACCAGGCCGGATGGATGCACAAAGGGCGCAATAACTGGTGTTGCATCAGATATGGCTGTATCTTCACTCAGTTCTGGACAATGATACGAGAGTCTGCGGGCAGAGAGAGAAAGAGAGAGTAAACAAGCTACCAGATCTTCAGTCTTTGTGTGTCTGTCTGTCTGTCTGTCGGTCGTGCCCCAACACTTACATGCCACGGTCCCTATAGGCGATACACGTGTGTGTATATGAGACTCCCTGATTCCAGCCCACATGCCATTTCTGGTCCTCAGGGATCTTGCTATGCTTCATTTTGATGTCCGCACTACAAGAAATTCCGTCCAACTCAATGTGCAGCTTGCCGAATTTATATACGTCATCAATCGACCATCTTTGAATAGTTTCCTTAAACTGAAGTTTGGGGTTTTCCACCTCAATGCCCTCAAAGTCCTGGAACAGTTTGAAAAATGAATATCCATACAAATTTAAATTGAATTTCATGTTTCCAGAATGTTTTGAAAAGCTGGCAGACATGCAGCAGCCTTCAACAGGCACGCAGCGATGTAGAATTGTGTGGTGGAGCGTAAATCAAGCAATTCAATATAAAATAAAACATTTATATAAATAAAGCATAAATAAAACATTTACATACACCCGGTCTATGCTTCCAAGTCGCAAGACTCAAATCAGCAGCGGAAGGAAAGTAAACAATATTCACAGCGTATGGCATCCATTTCTGTGTGGACTGTATTTTGACAATGTTCCAGGGGATTTCCACGTTCATTTTGAAGATGGGCACAGGTTGTCCAATATCCGGTATGCTGACCCGCTTGTCCTTGTCCATGAAAATGCCAACAATCAGTTTCCATTCAACTGATTGTTTGCATTCAATCCTGTCTGCAAATGACTTGGGGGTCGAGAGAGAGGGAGAGAGGACAGTGTACTGTTAGTATATCTGATATCGTTCACACGACTACAGCGTCACACAAAAGTTATAATTAATTTTGTCAAATCAAATAATCAGTGGTCAAGGATTCTCCAAAATTTGGAATGGAATAATGTGGCATGGGTCGTGCTCTAATCCTACCTTCATGTCCTTGTGATAAGCGAATAGCCGGGATTCTAAATGGTAGTTGCGAGAGACCTGGCTCAAGTATCCCCCATTGTTATTCCCCTCCAAGGGAACCGAAAATGCAGGTAGTTTGTAACCCATTGTGACTTTTTCTGAGTTTACATGCGGGCTCATGTTGTAGTAATGATCTATCTGCCGGACCTTGTCTGCATCATGACTTTCAATGACAGTGGTCATTCTGTGGCAGCGGGCAGAGAGAGAGAGAGAGCGGGCAGAGAGAGAGAGAGCGAGTGTTTGAAAACATGACTAATGACACCAGTCCTACAGTACCTTGTTGACTTTGTTCATGGCGACCAGCCAGATCTTGAATGCCGTGGTTCTGGAAAAATGGATTAACGTCGGGGTATTGTCGCCTTGACTGTGAAAGAAAACTTGGGAGCAAGGGTTGTCATCCATGAAGACGCGTTTGCTAAAATGCAATTGCGTAGCGCTGTCTAGTTCAACCAGGCCGGATGGTTGCACAAAGGGCGCAGTAAGTTGTTTTGCATCAGAGATGGCTGTATCTTCACTCACGTACAGTTCTGGACATTGATACGAGAGTCTGCGGGCAGAGAGAGAAAGAGAGAGTAAACAAGCTACCAGATCTTCAGTCTGTGTGTCTGTGTGTGTGTGTGTTTGTGCGTGCGTGCGCACCCCAACACTTACATGCCACAGTCCTTATAGGCGCCACACATGTGTGCATATGTGACTCCCTGGATCCAGCCCACATGCCATTTCTGGTTATCAGGGATCTTGCTATCCATGTTGACGTCCGCACTACAAGAAATTCCGCCCAAACGAATGGTCATCTTGCCCATTGCATAATTGCCATCAATCGACAATCTTTGTTTAGTATCCAGAAACTGAAGTTTGGCGTTTTTCACCTCAATGCCCTCAAAGTCCTGGAACAGTTTGAAAAATGAATATCCATACAAATTTAAATTGAATGCCGCGGTTACGGGGCACCCGATCTCCCACACGGACAGTCACCTGAGCACTCAGAGTAGGCATTCTCAGACGTAGGCCGTTGGCTGACTCCCTTATTCTAACGTCATTGTTAATGACAGGAGTGAAGTCATTCACCCTAAAGTCGCTCTTGCTAATGCCAGCCATGGTGTTCCCTGATGGTCTCAGTAAACTATACTCTACAGCAACCTCCCGCTTAAAACCCAAAAAGCCAGAAGGATCGTGAGGCTGCGCTTTCACGGTCTGTACTCATACTGAAAGTCTAGATAAAGCAGGCTTTTGCCCTTCTGCTCCACAGGAGGTTTCTGTCCTCCCTGAGCCCGCCTTAGGACACCTGCGACGGTCGATTGGTGCGAAGCGTGGCGTTGTGAGCTTGTAGGTCTGCTACTTCTTTTGTCTGTGAATTTGAATGTTGAAAAGCTCCAGTCCTACAGTACCTTGTTGACTTTGTTCATGGCGACCAGCCAGATCTTGAATGCCGTGGTTCTGGAAAAATGGATTAACGTCGGGGTATTGTCGCCTTGACTGTGAAAGAGAACTTGGGAGCAAGGGTTGTCATCCATGAAAACGCGTTTGCTAAAAGGCAATTGCGTAGCGCTGTCTAGTTCAACCAGGCCGGATGGTTGCACAAAGGGTGCAGTAAGTAAACTATACTCTACAGTAACCTCCCGCTTAAAACCCAAAAAGCCAGAAAGATCGTGAGGCCGCGCTTTCACGGTCTGTACTCATACTGAAAGTCTAGATAAAGCAGGCTTTTGCCCTTCTGCTCCACGGGAGGTTTCTGTCCTCTTTGAGCCCGCCTTAGGACACCTGCGTCGGCCGATTGGTGCGAAGCGATTGGTCAAGGCTCCAAAAAGTCCAGAGATGCAAAGTTTGGGCGTTTTTATTTTCTCCCCAAACGAATCCTCCATTACAGTGCACTATAAAAGTGAAGTCCTTAAATAACAAATCAAAATAAGACTACTTGACAGCAAACTAATGAAAACAACCTAGGAACTTAAGATACTATTTAACAGGCGACACCCTTACAAGACAAGGGCCCTGGTAGCTCTCCCCTAGGTGCTTACAGCTTGTTGCTCCAAGCCCAACTAACTGACTGCCCCTGCAGTCTCCCTCTTATAGGGAGTGGATCCTACCACATGGCATGCAATCAATTAACAGTCATTAACCTAAGCTATACATTCTCATAGCCTATGACTAACCACATCTTTAAAGGATGTTGTGCAACATAATATAAGTTACCTTTCTCACTCAACATTATATTCAACAGACTTACTAAAATATTGCTCTTAAATACAGACAGACAACACACCCCTCCTCCTCTACTACTTGGCACCCTCCAATTTAGAGAGGTGTGCCTGCACTGATGAGGTGAGGTGACCAATCAATAAATAAACGGAACACTTCAAACATTAAAATGCATCGGGAAATACCAGGATGTACCACTTACCATGACTAACACCTCCACACAGTAATTTCCAAAAGCCGGCTGGCAATGTTAGTCAAATGGAAGCTGCTGTGTACTTCGAAGTGTACACCGTCTCCAGTGTATAATCTGTATGTGTATAAGGCACAGGCTGCCTCGTGACAATCCCTATTACAATATAGCCGCAATTTATTTACAACTCTAGCTTTTTTTTAAATAATGGGATGAATCTAGAGTTGCAATACCATTCATTGATTGCCCATTCATCCAATTTGCATCTGCGATCTACTTGTATTAAACAAATTTAAACTCACCAACATTGCAGCTGTAGGCCAAACTTGAATTATCCTCTTTCAAACTGCAAAGCTTTTGTTTCATAATAATCCACCATAGACATGTTATGAGCTATTTTCTGTCCAAAATATTCCTAGAATATTCAGAGCGGTGATTGTAACCCGGTGGATATTTTATTTAGTGGGTATTAACCTGGTGGAACTGTTTTATTTATGTGTCCGTGTTGTGACGGTTCCCTATATTGTGTGTTATATTACTCTTAGGTTGTCTGGTTTTGGTATATGTTGTGTTTACCCTATAGTAACCTCTGTTCTTTTTATCCAATAGGATTGGGGAGCAGAGCTACTCATGATGATCAGCCTAAGTGGCTCGCACCTGGGCCCGGGTGTCGACGCCCTATAAATGCCTGCTTCCCCAGTTCTGTTCTTTTCATTTGCCTCCTGCACCTTCTCCACCATGCACACTTTTCAACATTTCTGTTAATACATACAACACGCACCCACATACATTTCACTCATGCATACACGCACTACACCACTGAATACTGACCTCCACACTTCATCTGTTTATTCCTGATTTATCGTTTGATTACTTATTTTTGGTTAATCAATAAATTCTATTTCTTTGGTAAACTGCGTCTCCCCTGTTTTTTGTTGTGTATCTTGGCACCCCCTAGGGCCAGGTACATAACAAAATGGGGGCTCTGTCCGTTTGAATTTTGATAATTGTGCAGTAAGTTTGGAGAGTCAAGTGACTCGCCCTTCTGTCTCTTTTGTTCTGCGCTGCGGTAGTCAATTGGCAAATTAGCCTTGATTAATGGCTCATCTGCACCGTGGTTTTGTGAATTGAGTGAAATCATTTGGGAACCATTCCGGGGGTTTCCTTGTCCATGTGGTCAACACTACAGTCCGGTGAGTACAAAGCGATGTTTACTTCAGCGTACACGCTTGTGTGCTCGGACTTTGGGAGATGCAGTTGATTTGTTTGATTATTCGAACATTTGGTTAATTTGCAATTAGAATAAAGTTTGTGCTAGTGGGGAGTTTCTTTTCCTGGAATTTGTGCTGCTAAAGTTAAAAAAGAAAAAGTTTGCCTGGCTGGTTTTGTCTTTTGTATTGTTATGAGTGTCCCTGTTAGGTGTGTTTAGCTTCTGGGGATAGAAAGTAGCTCGCTGGGTCTAGGCCGGGGGGTGGTTTAGGTGCAAGGTGCGGGTGTAGCGGCTGTGCGTACGCACGGTCGTCTCGGGGGCACAGCTGAGAGGTGCATGCGGGTCGCCAGTTTCTGGTTGCCCTCCCTGCCTTTCGGTATCAGCTAGGCCTTTGCGGTGGCCTTCAGTGCATAAATACCTTCCGCAAACCGGCATGAAGACGGGTGGAGTTTAGCTTGGGGATTAAATAGTCTAGAGGGGCACTTGTAATTTTTTTGTTTTAACCAGCTGGTGGACTTTCTGAGCGCACATAGCCAGGATGGTTACGCTAGAGGCATTTGTGGCTTGTCCTTCTGAAGAGCAACTAATTAAAATAGCAGACCATTATAGAATTAAACTTGATTCAAACGACAAGAAGACCAAGGAATCCGTACAAGGGGTGTTGAGGCACCATTTGTTTGAAGAGAAGGAGTTTGCAGAGCCAGAGAAGGTGTCTCCTCCGTTAAACGCTGCATCGGCGGTGCCTACGGTAATGATGTCAGGGACAGGTTTAACTTTCGAACAACAAAAAGAGTTAATGATGTTGCAGGCTAAAATGATGGCTGACGCCGCTGATGCGCAATATGCCATTGAGAAAATGAAACATGATGCTGAACAGGTTAAATGGCAAGTAGAGCAGAACAGGCTGGACCTGATAAGGGACGGTAAGATTTCAGTTGCTGCACAAGTATCTACTACAGAACCTGCAGAGTCCGCAGGGGGTTTCGATATTAATGGTAATTTACGCCTAGTGCCCAAGTTTTCTGAACGTGATCCTGAGGCATTTTTTGCCATGTTTGAGCGGTTGGCCGACGTGCGTAGATGGCCTGACTCTGCACGCACGTTGATGTTGCAGTGTGTCTTGACAGGCAGGGCACAAGAGGTTTTTTCAGTGATGACTGTCACTAACAGCCAGAATTATGGTCTTGTTAAGGCTGCGGTGCTAAAGTCGTACGAGTGCGTCCCCGAAGCATAGACAGCGCTTTAGATTTTGGAAAAAACATGACAAGCAGAGTCATTTGGAATTTGCATGTGATTTGACTAGTTTTACCCGCTGGTGCAACGCAGCGGAGGTAACTGATTTTGATGTGATTTGATGATTTTGGAGCAGTTTAAGAATTCTGTTCCTGCTCGAGTGGCGACGTATATCAGTGAGCAGAAGGCGCGCAACGCATCGGACGCGGCAGCACTCGCTGATGATTATGTCCTGACGCACCGTGACCGTGGAGAGTTTATGCCTGGCGGTGGCGAGTCTCATGGCCGTTATGATAAACCTCGTCCTGTTGAAAATGACACTAACGGTAATATGCACGAGGAAGACAAGGTTTGCCATTACTGTCATAGGCGTGGCCACTGGAAACCTGAGTGTTTCAGGTTAAACCCCAGGACTGAGCGCAGGTCATTCGCAACCAAAAGGGGCTGGCGTTGTTGCTCCAGTTCATCCGGTGTCCATTTGTGTTTCACCTAATTTCGGTCCAAATAAGGATACAGAGTTTGCAGCACTGATATCTTACTATCCATTTATCAGGCAGGGGTCTGTGTCTTTGGTGCAAGGGGGAAAATAAGTACCTGTAACTATTCTAAGGGATACGGGGGCTTTTGATTCATTTATGCAAGCTGGTGTTCTTCCGTTAAACCATGTTTCTGACACGGGTGACAAGGTGCCTGTCCGAGGCATAGACATGAATGTTTTGATGGTTCCCTTGCATAAAGTGGTGCTTAAATGTGAACTTTTTCAGGGAGAAGCAAAGCTGGCTGTGCGACCAGCACTGACGATTCCAGGAGTGACTGTGATCCTGGGTAACGACCTGGTTGGTGCTCAGGTGTGGGCGGGGCTTCAGCCACCAGCAATGGTGACGTCCGTTCCCCTGGTAAGCGGCCACCTTTCAGGCAGACGTATCTGGTCCACACACTGGTAAAGCAGGTCTCTGGTAAAAAAATCATAAGTTCTACATTGAAACGTGGTAGGAAACGAAAGAAACGTAAGAAACCAACTATTTTTGTTCTGGCAGCTCCACAGGTAGACAGACCATTCTAGATTTACATTGAGGCCATTCCGGTCTTTGAGGACTAATGTTATTATGGGTCTTCTCTGTGGTTGGCATTCATCCCTTAAATGCTTCACGATATCAGTTGCTGGGGTGGAGACTGTTAACAGGGGGGTTGGCCATGGTATAGGAGCACTCTTAATGTTAGTATTGGATATATTTAAAGCTAATTCAAGTAGTGGGTGCCGGTGTTCCCTTTGGGACCCCGTCTTTATGGGGGGGGTGTGACGGTTCCCTATATTGTGTGTTTGCGAACGCAGTGAGCATTTACTATGAGACCCAGCAGATCATGTCTGTCTGTGTGTGTGTGTGTCTGTCACGCTGTAACACCACCCGCCCACCACCAGAGGGCGCAGCTGTATCACACACAAAAACACACACATGCACGCACACACGCACGCACGCACGCACGCACGCACACACACACACACACAACTTAACTTAAAAAAAACTTAACTTAAAAAAAAAAAAACTTAAAAAAAAAAAAAACGTACAAAGGAAAAACTTTAAAAGGAAAAACTTTAAAAGGAAAAACTTAAAAAGAGAACTTAAAAAAAATCTTAAAAAATTACGTAATTTATTCTAATTGTTGTTTTTGCAATTTACGAGCTGCGTTCGCTTCCCGCGTTCGCGCGTCTTACTTGTATATTACTCTTAGGTTGTCTGGTTTTGGTATATGTTGTGTTTACCCTATAGTAACCTGTTCTTTTTATCCAATAGGATTGGGGAGCAGAGCTACTCATGATGATCAGCCTAAGTGGCTCGCACCTGGGCCCGGGTGTCGACGCCCTATAAATGCCTTCTTCCCCAGTCCTTCCCCAGTTCTGTTCTTTTCATTTGCCTCCTGCACCTTCTCCACCATCACCATGCACACTTTTCAACATTTCTGTTAATACATACAACACGCACCCACATACATTTCACTCATGCATACACCACTGAATACTGACCTCCACACTTCATCTGTTTATTCCTGATTTATCGTTTGATTACTTATTTTTGGTTAATCAATAAATTCTATTTCTTTGGTAAACTGCGTCTCCCCTGTTTTTTGTTGTGTATCTTGGCACCCCCTAGGCCAGTTCATTGAACAAGTGTTTTTGGTTTATTTGATGTAATCCACCGGGTTAATAATATAAAAAAGGGGTTAATATTAATCTTAAAGGTGTTGTAAGGTTACGTTAAAAAAAGGATTTAAACATTCTAAAACAGGGTTTAGTATGTTCAAAAAGGTACATTTGTTTAAACTAATTAGGATAATACAGGGGTATTTTTCTGGTTGCTTCGGTAATTGTTGGTTGACTAACTCAGATTGGTTGTAATTATTTCTGATAAAAAAGGTTGATTGACAACTAGGGTTGTGAATTTATTTATTTGAAAAGCGAATTGTATGTTTACGTGTATTGTCTAAGTAAATATTGTAGTTGTATTATGCTTAGATGACTGGACATTGTTTTCTTGGTATTTACATAATACAAGTGTTTACTTATATACTCACCTGGTAACAATATTATTTAAAATATACTTATACCTGCTATCCTGAAGGTACTTTATGACATGGTATTTGAAGTTACATTAATTATTCTGTCCCAGTTGGGGTGCCCGATATACCACAAACTTGACAGTAGCCAAACTCCTCTTTCACAAGGGTCAGGATTAGCCTCTTACTCCTATACAAACATACAATCCAATCACTGTTATGCTCATAAATCG
This sequence comes from Electrona antarctica, assembly GCF_951216825.1. Classification (NCBI taxonomy): domain Eukaryota; kingdom Metazoa; phylum Chordata; class Actinopteri; order Myctophiformes; family Myctophidae; genus Electrona; species Electrona antarctica. The sequence continues at coordinate 31,400,669 of NC_136799.1, forward strand.
TATACATTGCCTATTTAATATACAACATAATGCACAAGCATGAATCTTACTTACAGGTATTGCATCGAAGGAACTCAAAGAATATCTCACACCAAGAGACAAAAAAAACATGTGTACACTCAAGCAACATGTAGCTTCTGAGGAGACAAAAACTGTGCGCTGTGCACGCTACAAAGTGTAGCTTCTGCCAGTCTCTGCTAATTAGCCAAGTAACAACACCTGTGTTGATTAGTGTTTTGTCTTCACCTGCTTAGGTTATGTAAGTAGTGCTAAAAATAAACCTGTCAATAATAGGGCTCACTGTTTTACTAATAAATCTGCCCTGAGGGCAGAACATTAATAATCACCTGTATTGTGAATTAAGATACTTTTTGTGTGGAAGAGTGCTTGTTTTACCTGCATGAGCACCAGGTGTGCACACGCAGGTAAAACACCGCCGCCGGCGTTCTATTAAACTAGCGCTCTCCCACACGAATTGTTTGACGGCCGTCGGGAAGAATCCAACATGCCAGCTCGGAATATGCTGTGCAATATTTTGGACGGAAAGCAGCTCATAACATGTCTACGGTGGATTTTTATGAAACAAAAGCTTTGCAAATTGAAAGATGATAATTCAAGCTTGGCCGCCGCCTACAGCTCACTGCCACAGCACTTTGAATGACTGTTCCTGGTCCTCTCAGACGCATTGTCCAGCATAACATCACTCACAACACAACAGTGGATAAATCTTGATGTTTAGTGAGATCCTATCGTCTAAAAACGATGTGTAAAAGCATGGAATATTCTGCGTCTGCACTTATATTTGTTCCGAGGCACAAACACCATGCAAAGTTTGTCCAATCCGTGAAGCCAATGGTTTGGGTTGACCAATCAATGAAGACGAGAGAAGGAAGAATCAAGTGAGGTGATGGGAGATATAAAGGCCTATGTGACCTCAATGAAGGAATATACTGGTACTAACAGACTGGCAAACAACTCTTAAATAAATCTAGGCTATTAAAGGCTGTAAAGATTCATAGTTTCAATTCTTCATTCTCTCTTTGTTCGAGACGAGTGGAATGAGGACATTCCTCAGTTTTGATTTCGTCGACTAATACTATGACAAAAAATGATTGTCGACTACCTTTTTTCACTGGCGAAAACTAAATGGAAACGACATGAAAACTAAGCTATGATGACTAAGACTAAACATGTTGACAATTTCGTAGACAAATGTTATGAAGGGACTATTGGACTCACGTTGGGAGCTTGTAGATCGCCTACTTTCAGCATGCAAACTGTAAGATGACTTATACAGTATACTGGATATCTTGTCCAATAGTCCCTTCCCCCCCTCATTGACGAAATTGTCAATACACTTAGTCTTAGTTCTCTTAGTTTCCGTCAGTAAAAAAAGGTAGCACACACACACACACACACGAATCACAGGGGGCCTCTCTTCCTCGTTTGGCTCACATTTTGGCAGCCCTCCGAACTCTGCCATGCATACGGAAACATGCAGGAGTGGGCCTGGAATCAAGGTCAGGCCTGGAAAACAAGCTCCTAGGACCAGAGTTTCTGCTGAGTTTGGCATTGCGCTGCATGTCCCTCGAGGCCACAGCCAGGAGTCACCCATCATGCTTATCCAGACAAACCTGTAATGAGCTCCTGGAAACAGAGTTCCCTACTTAGGGACAGCGTTTGGAGAGCCTTGGCATTACGCGTTTGTCAGCGAGAATACATGGTTGTCTGGCACATAAGTAAGGTATACTTCACCCTCCGTCGAGTTAAATGTAACGTAGCGAGAACATTTATTCGCGGAGGCACTCGCACAATGCACGTTGGCCAACTGAGACAGTTTAAAGGTATTTTTAAAAAAAAAGTTTTTGAAGTAAAGCGAAGGGCATGTCACTTTATTCACGGTCTACGTCAATCTAAGCGAGTGATACAGCATTTTGTGGCTCCGATTCTTCTGCTCTCACATGAATGGGAACAAATGGTAATCCAAAAACTGCTCAACCACCGCAGTAGTTACTGTGTTCAGTCACGTGTTGAACAACATAGTGAGGGCGAAATGCCTGGTTTAACCACTTCCAACCTGCGGTCTTCCTATTTTCGACATGTCAGGTGAAAAATTGTCTTTAAATACATTCAAAACATTTTCGAACGAAAAATAACGTATTGCAGACACGTTGTGACTTGTGAGCTTGTAGATTGGCTATTTTAAGTATAGATAAGAGCATAAGAGGGTAAAGTAAGAAAACACAACCAACAAACACATCATAAAGATCAAGAAATAATGTTAGAAGCTCAACAGAACAATAAACACCCCAATATAAAAGTGCACCAGTATAGGGCATAAGTGTTTTAAAGTAAAAACAACAAACAAACTAACATCCCAACCATCGAGACATAATGCTAGCGCCAGAACCACATCGCACCCTCAATTCAGTTTCACTGCGGAACGCCGCGAGAGAGGGCACGGCGGGGCTGGGAGTACAAAGAGCGGGGGAGATCAGAGAGCCCCCCGTACCACTTCAGTGCTGACCTTAAAAGGAGCGGCGCGCTGTGCAAACATCTGGCCCATCAGCTGGATCCTATGCATCAGCGGGCACGGGGACACACTGGGACAGGTTGGCGGCTGCCTTTGACAGCAACAGTTAATTTCCAACATAATCAATTTATGTGCAGCTCCATAATAACCATCTGTGTTCGGCACGAGGAGGACAGTCCTGAGGAACGGAACGAACGGCACCGCACCGCCTGCTCCTCCTCTCCAGGAGCTGTGTACGCCAGGAGCGGGAAGCAGGAGGGGCACAGGAGCAGAAGAAGGAGAAGAAAGGAGGAGGAGAAAGCAAGGGAGGGACGATGGGAGGCCGGGAAAATGGCGGGGAGCGGAGGAGGGGAGGTGAGGGAAAGGACAGGTAAAAGAGGAGGCGGAGGGCGGGAGGACATGAGGAGGACTTAAAGAGGGTTGATTGAGGAAGAGGAGCGAGCTGTGGTGGAAAGTAACTAAGTACATTTACTACTGAGTACTGTAATAAGTACAATTTTGAGGGACTTTTACTTTACTGGAGTTTCCAATTTTCAATACTTTTACTTCTACTCCACTACAGTACATCTCGGATCCAAATATTGTACTTTTTATACCCTGCTACATTTATTTGAAAACTTTAGTGAATATAGTTACATTGTAGATCTGTATTATTTCTTTACAAAACACACATTAAGCGCTTCGGCCATTTGAAAATACAATGTAGATCTGCTATTTTCAAAAGATTTTCATGCATTTCAAAAAATGTGACATATTCTGCATAATGAGTACCTTCTACTTTTGGTACTTTAAGTACATTTTGATAGCTATACTTCTGGACTTTTACTCAAGTAAAGGAATTCCGGACTTTTACTTGAAACAGAGTATTTCTACATGGCAGTATTGATACTTTTACCACTGATGTTGACCATGATGGGGATGACAATGTGAATTAGTGTTGATGACGATGAGGAAGAGGAAGGTCAGAAGCAGGGACGTGCAGAGAGGCAGGGGCTGAAAATAGCAGATCTACAAGCTCACAACGAGTCGCAGAGCTTGTAGATCAGCTATTATCGGGGCACAACCCAGCACTCTTTAGCTGAGATGCGGTGTACGACATGGATTTCTAAACAAATTTGCTCAGTGCAAAATGCCGTGTTCAGGAGACTTCGGGAAAAAAAGCAATTCTCCTGAATGCTGCCTTCCGACAATGGCATGGAAAGGAGTGGCATTTGCATTTCTTTCACCATAGTAAATGCTACATTCATGGTCTGGAAAGGGCAGTTGTTTTACAGACGGGTAAAAGGGCAGGGGCTCAAGCCCCCTTTGATGTCTATGTGTGCACGTCCCCTGGTCAGAAGGCCTAAGAGTGGAAGAAAAGTACAGTGGGAGAAAAAGTAGGAGAAGAACATAGAAGGTCGAGGAACATTTCATCCATACAGGTTACAAGGATGTGTAAAAAAGAGTCGACTCTAAACAAAAACAAAAACTTGAGTCTTGTTAGCATTCCTTTTCCATCCGCGTCGCGCACAAAAACACTGAATAAAAAGTGGCTCTCCTCCACGTTTACCTTTCCCAAACAAAAATTTCTTTTTTGGTGACAAGGTGAAGCCCCTGGCACCAGGAGCCCAACCACATTCCTCATCCACCTCCAATGTCAAAATTTCCCAGGGAAGGTGTCACTCAGACGATTACTGAATCACCTTACTGAGCCAATTACACTGTGTGCTGTCAAGGCCAATAGCGACGCGACGCCTCACACGGAGACATGCACAGCTTGGCTAGCGCGAAACAGAACATGAAAACGGAATTACGCTCCTCTGACCCTTCACCCCGCGACATGCAATTTTCATAAGTGTAATCAGCATAATGTGGAATCTAGGCTTTGGAAGCTAGCTTCCATGTTGCACTGACCTTAAAAAGAAAAAGAAAAGCAGGTCAACTTTTCTCCTCTAAATAAATTGGACCCCATTGGTATTCAAAGTGTGTGGGGGCGGGGGGCAATAGGAAAATAAGACAAAACATGTTTTATTTCAATTCATGTTTCGAGCATGTCATTGTCAAAACGTTTCAACATTTTTCAATAATGCTAAACTTTCCAAGATTATTATTATGGCTACATTTAGGTGTTAGCTGTTACGTGTCTTGCTCAGGGACACTTCAACACATAGACGGGCATGGAGGCGAGCCGGTGACCTTCTGACTACCAGACTACCTCTCTACCTACAGCTACCTAAAGCTACAGCCACCCCAAGAGAAGGAAATTAACACATAACCGCATGCGCGCGCGCACGCACTTACATCGTAGCACGTCACAAAAAAGCAACCACATCAAATCCACTCGCAGTGCGAGAACCTCAGGTGTGTGACTCCATCTGAAATGGCAGGGCTTTTATATATATATATATATATATATATATATATATATATATATACATACACACACACACACACACATACACAGCAGCCGGCGAGCCAGCCAGCCAGCCAGCCGGCCGACCACTGGATCCAATCAGCTTCCTGATAGAGCGCTGTACAGTCAGTCCATCCAGCCTGCCATGCATTATACATGCACTGTGTGGACGTCCATGTGTCCCCCCTGTACATCCTCTGCCTTCCTAACCCGCTACGACCGGGAAAGCATGTCCGTGTTCATTTTTAGATTCCCATGGCTACTCAAAGAGTAGCAGATCTGCAAGCTCATGCGCGGGATTGCGTGTGTCACTTTGTGCATGAGCTTGTAGATCTGCTATTCTTTCGAAAAATCACAAAAATGTGTGCAACTCTTTTAATATATATTTAAGCAAAATAATTTCTTTTTACTCAAATATTTGCTTCCCTGGGCCTGGAAGAAAGTATTTTGAGATACAAAATACATCCTTTTTAGGGAACCTTGAACTGTTTTGTAGAATCGGCCTCAGGTCTTAATGGGCTAATTGACATGCGGAGAGCCCTAGCAGCTGTGAAGCTGTGTGTGTGTGTGTGTGTGTGTGTGTGTGTGTGTGTGTGTGTGTGTGTGTGTGTGTGTGTGTGTGTGTGTGTGTGCTGGGCGTGGACAGCTCTCAGTAAAACCCCAGCATCCTCCAAGCCACCTGGACATAATAGCCCTCAGCTGCCACCATTGCCAGCTTTACCAAGCATACACAGGCCTAGGAGAAATCCTCAGTGTTATTCTATCCACGCTGGCCCTGGCAGCTCTGCTCTGGGCAAAGAAGAAAGAAAGAAGATTTCAGTGTTTCAATACCACCAGAAATAACAGATCTACAAGCGTCACAATGCAATGCGCTGTGAGCCCTACAGTATGTACAATAATTGTGTACAAAATAGCACATTACTGTAAATCTGCTATTGTTACAATTCTGTATATTCTGGGGTGAACATTCTGCCAAAATAGCCGATCTACAATGTATTGTGTCTCATTGGGAACTTGGGAGCTTGTACAACCCTACATCAGTGTAGAAGAGGGAAAAAGCGTGTGTGTGTGTGTGTGTGTGTGTGTGTGTGCGTGTGCGTGTGCGTGTGTGCGTGCGTTTCCATAATACGGCATACAGTACACATCATAAACGGAACATCTGTGTTTCGTAGTGCTGCTGAAGGTGATTTTCCATGTATATTCAGATAAAGGCCATAAAGGCCTCTCTCGGAAAGCGCCAGTGAAGTTTTCTTTCCCTCCAGAAGTCCACATATATAGATTCTTTGTTCACGGTACATCTGCATCTTAGCCAGGACGCTTTTTTTTTTTTTTTTGCTGCCTCTCTTCCTTCTCATCTCCAATTCTCAATTCTAGCTCCCACCCCCATCCACCCCCCACCCCCTTCTTCCTTTCCTATATCTGAATTCCTTTGATAGTGTCCTGCTTCTCAATTCTTCATGGAACTGCAACATTTCAAAGAGTTCTTCTTCTTCTTCTCTCCCCTCCTCCTCCTTCCCCGGCGGAGAGCCGGCCAAGTCTGGGAGAGGGACTGCCCATCAGAGGTTGGCTGCTATCGGCAGGGGGCCGCGTGTCTCCAATTCAGGTCAGCCTTGGCTACAGACGGGGACTTTAAAGTGAGCCACGACGCGTCCTGTGATCCCAGTAAGCATGCTTGTTAGCGGAATTGATAACGGCCCGTACACCTGGGTCCTGTGAAGTTGGCATGGCGTTTTAAAGGGGTAGACGGGGAGCCAGGGCAGCCAGATAGCGCGTTGCGAACGTGTTGGAGCTGGGAACGCGGGAGGGATGAGTTGATGAGGAAAGGTCTTTTTGGCATGTGACGAAACAGAATATGTTTGGGGGAGCGACCTAGAACATTGCGGAATTATGTAGAAATACGGGGGCATATGGCATGGAATCATTCTGAGAATCTTAAATATGCCTTGGCTCCATCATGGCTGCACCATCCCCCCCACCCCACCCCACCCCCAAAACACCCCTTGTACTTTTCCCTCGCAAAGTTAGCATTCATTGAAATGAGCTCATAGGCACCAAATAAAGCATATAATACGTCGCTGTCGGGCATAAATATGTCCAAAAACTGGACCTTTTAGGAAATTGAAAAAAGGCAATGCATCACTGGATCCAATGTACTGTAGTAGCTCTCCTTGTTAATAGTTTTCAATGGTTAGTTATTTATAAACCCCACAGACAAGACGTACACACTTTGGCATCCCATCTTCACTATAGGCTTCAAAACATTTAAAAAATGTTCAAAATGTTTCAAAAATTGTGAGAATAGCATCGCATTACATCGCGAGGTGTCGTGAGGCTTATAAGATTGTCTCTTTCTGCTACGTATCCTTGACACCGTCATACGGTAAGTATAAATTAGTGCATTCATTTGAATCATTTATGAGAAAAAAAACATACAAACACGGAGATATACAGGCCGGGTTTCTGTCCGACACCGACGACATGCACTGTAGGCCTGCGTGTTCAGGTAATCTGACAAGTGACGTGTTTACGCGTCGGAGCGTGTGTCAACATTCCCCATCAAAACAACGTTTCTACGTGTGGTGTGTGCCGTCCTCAGCTGCCACATTTATGATAATCAGGGTATAATTCATTTATTGGGTCTACCTTTGCCATGTGTTGACCCCACGGCCATGTTGCCAGCTCACATCTGGCTGTGCGGCGTGGCGCGGCACTCGGTCCAGGATGGGATTTGCCCCTGGTGATGGGGCATCTGGGAAGCCAGATGAAGCTGGGGCTTGATGAGAGCCTTGTCTATTATGGATATGGGGCTTTATGGAGACATTGACAGCTGCACATTGACAGTCTCCTGAGTGGGAGGGAGGCCTACTTCGGATGCTGCGGTTCTGTTCTCGTGGTCTAGAGAGTGAAAGCATATGCATGCGACCACAGAACTTGAATTAGAAATGTATTAATGCTCCGGTAACAACTAAGGGTCTGTGGAATAAAAGTGTCTTCTGAAAAGAGGGATGACGTCGTAGGCCAATGTACTTTATTAAAGAGGGATGACGTAGGCCAATGTACTTTATTTCTTCATCCTACAGTGAAGTATAGACGTCATGTAGGCATGACTTTGAAACAACTCAAGTCAGATTTTCATTAGACTTACAGAGTTATTTAAATTAAAGTATAATACATGCTAGTAGACAAAGAAATGTCCATTTGATGAGACGTGTGAGTGCTTCGGGAACAACACGGTAGCTTATAAGGTTTGGTTTTGGGTTAGGTGTGCTTAAAGCAAATCAACACTTGCCACCATGCAGCCTATCAAGCGATGTGATTGTAGGCAAACGAAGCCCGGTCTTCGTGACGGGTAACACGAACTCTGTGACAAACACGAATGAAAGATCGTCACCCGACGGGAGACGTGTAGCTACAGACCAGGCAAGCTGAGCCGCCCGCCGCCAAGCTCCAACCTTCCCTCCTGCTCGCCATTTGTGAAGGATTTGGGGATTTCACAATTTCCTGTTCTTTCTGAAAAGGGGGACGGCAGCACCTGGTCCACACAGCTGTACTTCATTTAGAGAGCAATTTGAAAAGAGCGAGGGGGAGAGGAGACGAGCGCTGCAGCCTTGTCATTAAGGGCTCCAGAATGGCCTCCGTTTGCTAGACACATGGCACAGAGTTAATGCTGCTGAATGGGGAATAGGGGCTGTTGATGCTGTCACAAATTTCTCATAAGTACTGCAACATCTGAAAAAGCCACTCCACGTGCAGGGAGGGGTGGAATTCAAAAATGTCTCCATCAAAAGGTGTGTGTGTGTGTGTGTGTGTGTGTGTGTGTGTGTGTGTGTGTGTGTGTGTGTGTGTGTGTGTGTGTGTGTGTAATTGACAGCTGTGACGGGGATGTAAGGATGCGTCTCTGTCTGTTAAGCTGGATATTCTATTTGTGTATCATTTCATCTTTCGCGCACGTTAGAGTTTGTTGTATGTGTGCAGGTCGGCTGTTGTGGAGTCAATGAGTTTAGAAAGAGAAGGATGAGAGGAGTGTTGGTAAACTAAGGTGAGGCGCAGGTTTGTTGTGCAGATGAGCCGCTGCCTTGCCTCCTCAGAGTTGATCTAATTGATTTTGACGTGCACATGTGGAGGGGAGAGGGAAAAAAACAAGGGAAAAAAACCCACAGCGAGGCGGGATCAAAGACAAGTGCTTTATCGTCACATCACAGGCCCCAGCTACATTTTGAATTCTACCAATCTGTCCAAACAGTCAGACAAAACCCTGCGATGAAGAGATGAGCTCTCTCTCCCTCCTCTCTTTCTGGCTCGCTCGCTCGCTGCCTCCCCCGCACGGCGGTCTTTCTCTCCGTCTCTCCTTGAGAGTAAATCTCAAGTGGGATTTAAGTGATGTAAGTGCCACGAGGGCGATATGAAAACATTGATCCACAAAGGTAAAAACAACTTCCACAACAACTTGTCGGGGATTTGACAGATGTTAAAGAACGAGAAGACGGAAAAAAAGATAGATGTTTGCGAGTTGCTTAGGTACCTTGAAACTGTCACAGATAGTCAATGAAACCCGTATTAGCATGACAGACGACGGCTTCCTCATTCTAATATTACAATCATACTGTATGCATTGTAATCATGTTTGTGTTCGAAGCGAATCAAACGTCATCAGTAACACAAAATCTGTTCAGTAAGACTTCAATTTCTTTTTTAGTTTTAACTCTGGAAAAAATAAATCTTATTTTATAGTGTACCCAAGGACCATTTTGGAAAAACAGTTGTGGATGTAAATGTGTGGATCTTTGTAGATCAAGAATGTGAAATGCATTGTTTGCCATATGGGTACACTCAAACACACCCACACGCATGCATGCACACATGTGCGTGCGTGCGTGCGTGCGTGCGTGCGTGCACACACACACACACACACACACACACACACACACACACACACACACACACACACACACACACACACACACACACACACACACACACACACACACACACACACACACACACACACACACACACACACAGCTGTCTTTATGGGTAATAGCTGTTAGCCACCTTGGCTGCTCATCATGAGTTTGGTGTTCCCTGTAGAGAGAGCCTGTGTTGTGTGCTCATTGTTAATGGGATGTGCGTGTGTGCGTGTGTGTGTGTGTGCTCATTTCTGTGGGCAATGTGTGATAACAGAACTGCAGTATAGGACTGAGCCACGCTGAGCCAAAAATAAGAGAAGCAGAGGAGATGAGGAACGCGCACGCGCGCACACACACGAACACACACACACACACACACACACACACACACCTGCCAGGTGTATGAGGAGATTGTGTGTATCGGTGGTGTTGGACTCCCACGACCGACTGGTCTCACAAAAATGTGCATTGCAAATGAGTCAGAAGAAGCAAACAAGCTCACCACTATACAGAATGTCTGCACAGAGCCCAAGCACACATACAGTGTGTATACTGTAGCATAGTGCACGCTCTCTGACATGGAAGGATGCTCACAGAATGGCATGCACGTACATGCACGCATATGCACAGAGGCAAAGGCAAAGAGAGACATCTGCATGCTCAATCACCCCCTAATGCACACGTTCCAAAAGGACCCGTTACATCTTCACCGCTGTTCATCCAGCGAGCCCACGTGACCTGCTAGCAGCTAGCCTTATACGTCAGCAGGAATGTCTCTCAGCTAGAACGGGAACCGTCCATTAAGCCGGATCTATAGCTGTACGCTGGTGTCGCTCAACGGAAAACAGATCGACACCACACACACAAAACAAAACATGTCGAGCCGCTTACAAACCGACCAACCCACCCACGACTTGACGAGAATCTGCGTGGAAACTTGTGAGTGCGGCTCTGCTGTTTGTCGAGTGCATTTGGCAGGGCAGTGGTGGTAGTGATGGTGGGTGAGGGTGGAGGGGTCAGGGGGGGCTCTTGGCCGCTCTCCTCCCTCCTGTCAGCCCCCTCTCTCGGCCAGGCGAGCAGGCTGTGTTGGGCGGCCCGGCTCCTCGGTAGCAGATGCGAGCCCTCATGTCAGAGGCAGGCAGTGGCCCGACGGAGCGCCGCGCCCGCTCATACCTCATTGAGCCATCTCCCCTAGCAGATGGCGCGCTGCTGCGGGCGCTCCTCTCCCCGATAATTACCAGGCCTCGCCACAGATGGAAATGTCAGTCAGCCTCACAGGTCCTGGTTCCTGCCACTGCCTCCGTCCGCGGCCCCTCTACCTAGGCCGGGCGCTGCCAACACTCACCATGTGTTCTGTGACTGCTGACTAGGCAGGCAACAAAAGAGAAATCCGCCCACATGAATATTCATGTGGGGATGTTAGGTGGCTAGCTATAGACCAGGCCAGGCTCCACCAAACAATCAGCCAGGTGCACATTGTGACATCGACTTCCAGTCGCTTTTTGTCCCTTCCGTCTTCAACTCGGCGCCTCTGTTCCCGCTTCAGGACAAAACTCGGCATTGGATGCCTTTGATTGATCCGTCTCGCATCCGGTGCAGTTGAAGTTGAAATACTTCCTCCTGGTATGTTACAGTTGTGAAACGACATATTTAGGAGATTAGGATAACTGTGTTTGCAAAATGGATTAATTCTAGCAGATGCCAGGACTAACCCCCACTTATCTGTGATAAGGTGACCAGATGTCTCGGCTTGGCAAAGGCAACGCTCTCCGAGTTTTTATTACTCTGCGCCAAAGCATCCCAGGAGAAATTTCCCTGTGCGTTCACAGATAATCTACCTTCTCAGAGAACAAGGCGGAATGGTTTTGCCTCTTTGTGTGTTTGACCATGTAAGAATTCTGTGCAGACGTGTTGACTGGGTGTAGAGAGCTCAAGTAGATTAGACTAAAGTAAATACCTTTGGTGCCCCAGTGCCAGCATGGCAGGGGAGAAAGACATGGAGAAACATAGCAACAGCTTATTGGAAATATCACACTGGCAGAGCTTAGGACAACGAGGCCCAGTGGAGGAACAGTGGAGAAATGCTTATCAGACATCTAAAATGGGACTGAGACTGTTGCTCGCTCAGTAGGGAGCCCAGCACACTGTTATGCTGTTTATTGTTCATTTCGCTGCAGACATAAATGAGATGCAGTTCTACAGAGGAACGAAAACCCGACCAACGGTGCAATAGAAAAGTGTAATGCTTGTTCGGTGAACTATAGCACTGTAATCAAATCAGTATAGGCCTATATTATTGTCATAAGAACAAAATGCCCCAAATAATATGTAGCAAAACACACTACAACATTATAGTTTGTAATTTCGATGGAAGTATCATTCTTACAACCAAAGATTATAATACATGCACAAGGGGTTGGCCATAATTATATACCATATACTCAGGCAAAAGCACTTTTTTATTATATGCTTTTCTGCAACGTGACTTTATAGAAGGCGTTCCATTCCGATCCCAAACTCAACTCGACCCTACATCGCACTGTGGTTTTTCCACTGCGTTTCCACTTGTGCAGATGATGTAAATCAGCAGACAAGCAACTAACTGAAGGAGAGATATGAGTCATAGCCACCATGCTGTATTAATGTATTAATGTATTGCTGTTTGCAGTGCATCACTGGTGGATGTTTATACCAACAGCCACGAAGCACACGACACAGGTTGAGGAGGAGGCCGCGCTGGATGCAGGGCAATACTGAATACAGACACAGCTGCAGGAACAGATGTCAAAAATAACATTCAGGTAAGCTACAGTAATTGTCATCGCAAACAAACTCGGCTATTGTCCCTGCGATTGATTGTAACTATGGTGTTGAATTTCTAAATACCACACTGTGTGCTGTGAGGCTAAACGTGTGACTTTCTTTTGTAAGCAAAAGTCCAAAGTAAACATTAACATGATGCAGGTGTTAAATGCCAGGGTTCACGTTGGTTTAAATGAAACTAAGTTCTTCACTCTTGGATCATGGGGAGTGGGTAGACAGACAGACACGCTTTCATCATGAATCCTAGCCTACTACTCGCGCAACACAAGAGATGTCACTGGCTGATCCCTTGTTAGGCAGCAGGCGAGATGGAACTTGAAAACACATGATGCAACAGGAGAGCAATGCAGTCAACATTAAATAAGCAGAAGAATCCAACTCTCAACAAGGCGGCAACAAGCTGTCGCCATCTTAATAACTCATGTATGGGGTCCATCTTAATAACTCATGTATGGGGTCAAGCAGTTCTCTTAAAAGTGAAAGTGCTGCTGGCGGTGAAATCCGTGTAAAAAAAAGAAGAAGAAGTTTGGATTGATTGGTGCAGCGGTGGAATAGGGCTGTTAAATAGTGTGGGGAGAAAATCTAGATGATTACATACAGTATATGCTGTTTAATAACCACCCACTTAGAAACCACTTACACGTCCATTGTGAAACCTTGATCTATAATGGTGCATTGTCAAATGCACCATTGGGAATAATGAAAATCGTCAAATGACACTCAAGATATAACACCTTTGTGGTGTGCAGATGCAATTCAAGAGAATGGCATCAGTGTGTCCCCGTACACCCCCCCACCCTCCCCCCTGTTTGTCTCTTTCTTCTTTTTGTCTTGGCTCGACAAAGCTGGCCCCTCATTTCCATTCTGCCCATTATGCAAATGAGGAACGCGGGACATTATTGGTTCAGATGAGTGAAATATAGTGCAGAGGCCAGGTCTCCTTTAGGACCAAGCGGAAATTTGCACTTAAAAGCCATTTTGCGCGGCAAAACAATGGCCCAGGTGCTGTGCCCTTGACCGAGGGCTTTATCTTCTCCTCTGAGGCAGAAAGTTGGTGTCACACACCTGTTTCAGTCCCCTCTCTCTGGCAGCTCTTGGCTCTGCTTATTCAGTCTGGCTGATGGTTGCGTACAGCTGATGCTGTCAAAATGAATTAAAGCCTTCACCGTTTTCAAACCCCCTCTCTCCACACTGGCTTTCTTGCAGACTGGAGATGTGATTGACTGTTCATCTATTTTTTATGAGCATACAAAGATTGCGGGGTGAAATTGACTGGTCATCTTTTGTTGTCTTGTGAATACTACACACACAAGATTCAGTTTAAGATAGAATCCAGTTAGGCTTGTGGAAAGGAATTAGCTTTCTAATGGTAGCCTATTTAACACTGCTAAATGTTATGCATTTTCATGAACTGCATATTGTACTGGGGGAGGGGGGTGCAGCTTTTCATATATTAACAACAGAGGCCATATGTTATTTGTGGCCTGGTGAGATTTTCTCCTCCAACACAATCCTGTTGTTTAGTCTGTGAACAAAGCTAGATCAGAGATTAGCATCCATCACCTGCCACATGCAATCAACAAAATCACCCTCAACGCTCTCCATAAACAAGAGCAATGTTAACAGCAGAATCTGAAAAAGGAATCAATCTGTTTTGGAAGCTGCTGATTTGAGTGCTACTTTATAGTGAGTAAACAGTGCAGACCCCAAAAGACCTGCCAAAGCACAATGATTTCAATTCCTCTTCTTTCAGTGGCATTCTATAATGGCCTTGTTAGCCGACACATGCTTTGTTGGCACGGCAGTAGCCTTGAGTTCCCATTCTAATTCAGACTTTATAGTGTCATAACGTTCCCAAAAGACCTGCCAAAGCACAATGATTTCAATTCCTCTTCTTTCAGTGGCATTCTATAATGGCCTTGTTAGCCGACACATGCTTTGTTGGCACGGCAGTAGCCTTGAGTTCCCATTCTAATTCAGACTTTATAGTGTCATAACGTTCCCTTGCAAATGCACTTTCATTCCACCTTAAAAGGAAGTTTTAGAGAACATTGTGATTATCTAAAAAGTAAGAAATATACAGTATGTCCTCCACATTTTGTAAACAGCCACACAGCCGTATTGAAAAAAGCAGACATCCGGGCACACATAATAGTTAAAAAGGAGGAAAACGTAATTAAACCGACATGTTTCGACCTATACCTGTCTTCATCAGCCACACAAGCCTTGTTGGATACAATAACAGTTATTTGTTAAAGCCTCTTATCCCGTCTTTTTGACGGGATGTGTGACCAAACTTGACACGCAGTAAGTCATTGGATTTTATTTTTGTTTGTTTTTTTGTTTTTTCATGTCATATGGAAGCAGGGAATCATAGCTTCAAATTGACATATTGGTTGTTCAGTTTGACCCACCAGTTTTGGAGATATAGCTTATAGAGATTACTCTATAAGCTATATATGGATGCTTATTTTTAAGTGTACGACTGACAGAAATTAAGCTCTAAATTTAGAGATTTAGGATAGCAGATCATGCCAATGGAACTTAAAATTAATGTCCATTGTAAGCCATTTTTCCCCCATGCAGCTATACGAATGTAAACAGATTCAAACCATTTAAAACTCATATCTAGCTGTCACGTACCATCAGTTTTTGTACAAAATGTTTAGACCATAAATCCAGAGTCAAAACCTGTCTTCAATTGAACAGCTAAACCACATTAGTAAAAACAAATATATAAATGACAATCATCCGATCTGAACCGAGCCTTTAAATACAGTAGATGTGTGTAAGCTGTGTTGATGTTGATGTTGCCAGTGCTTTGGTCAATAGAAAATACTGCATTGGCCACATCACAAGTGTCCCTTTGAGCAATGTGCATAATTATAATTTCGCCGTGGTTTGATAAGATGAGACAAAACAACAGTTCTAAGAGACTGAGCTCTTTATAAATGCTTGGAGCCAATTATTTTCCTGTGATGGAAGTTTCCCTTTCGATTAACGGGGCTCAAACTATGCAATTAATACTGGGCAGTGATAAAGTTTTGAGTTAGCATCTGAAACGGAAAGCTCTTTCTGCAATAATATGGACATTGGGAGGATGCTGCAGTCACGACCTGTCCAAGAGACGGAAAGAGACTGTGTGAGATAAAGAGAGGACGTGCGCGCGCGCGCGCGCACACACACACACACACACACACACACACACACACACACACACACACACACACACACACACACACACACACACACACACACACACACACACACACACACACACACACACACACACACACAGTGAGATAGAAAGCGAGACAGCAACTGTCTATCTGTT
>NC_136799.1:31416857-31431857 GCF_951216825.1 Electrona antarctica
AACTGACTGACTGACTGACTGACTGACTGACTGACTGACTGACTGAATGGATGGATGCGTGGATGGATGACTGGATTCAATGGCTGGCCGGGCCAGGCTGGGCTAGATGGTGGGCTGTGTTCACAGGCGCACTGGTACTAAAAAATACCAGTGCTCAGGGGACACATCCAGTACATGCACTAGTTATGGTAATCTGGGAAGGCCGCGGTTTTTCCGTCACTCCCCATAGCAAGCAGGGCTTTTTTTTTCTTTCGCCACAGCAGTGTTAAGCGCATACTTTTGTTTATGGCAACATTGGCACGTGGACAGCTTTAACACTGACTCTTGTCGGTGTGAGGATTAGCTAACCAACCTCAGGGGCACAGCTTGGCAGCCAAACAAGAGCTATATTGTAACGATACATGTGCAACACATTACATAATTACATTTAAAATTATGTGATAATTCCACACGCCTTGGGATTTACCTATAACGGGGGAAAAAGTAGATAGATTGTAATAGTTTTTTTCTACAATGTTTTTTGTTTTTGTGTTTATTTTTTCCCAGATTTGAGAAGAATTATGGTTTTACCAAACATGTTTTTTGTTCAGCGTGTGAATTATGAGTTGTAAGACTCCTAATCCATATTAATCAAAGCTGAGCTGTTGTTTTCTCCGGCATACGGCACAAACACACAAATGCACACACAAATGCACACACAAATGCACACACTCACATGCACGCACGCAGGCAGGCAGGCACAGTACAGTACACACAAAAACACGCTGTAAATAAAAGGTCATCCGCAACAACCTCCCGTCGTAAACATTTTAATCCCAATTAATCGCTAATTCAACTAATCGCTCCATCCATTCATTTGTGTGAGACAGCCCAATCTAGATCTGCACGGGGTGAGATGAAGCTCAGCCTGCTCGGCAGTGATGAAAAGGGACTGATGGGAGATTTGTTGTCTAAGAGTATACTTTCAGGAGGGGGTGCTAGTTAGCTTCATTTGGCTTCATGTGTCTGCTTCAGATGGCGGAGGGCTGTGAAGCGCCTCGTTGTTGGACTGAATTGTAGTGGATACAGTGCAACAATAGAGCATCGACAAAATGCTAATGTTTCGATGCCAAAGCGTGCAAGATATTGATCTCGCCACAGTTTCAACTTTGAACAGATTTGGCCTCATGTTCTCTCCGCATCGCCTCTGTCTTGGTATGTGATCATCTTGAATTTCAAGTATCGAACGAACGCACAGAGATCCTTCATGTTTTATTTAACTGTTCCACCTTTCTGAACCGAGGCACATGTGCACGTGTCAGCTGAGCAGGGTGAGAAGGCAAAGGGGGAGAGAGGGAGAGAGAGAGAGAGAGAGAGAGAGAGACTGAGCTACAGCACTGGTTCTAAATGTCAGACCACAAAGGGCCCAAATGGAACCTTAGGAGTCTGTAACAATAAATAAGAGTGTACTGTACATTGTAGGCTACAAATTGAACCAAACGGACCCTTTCAAGTCCAGTTGGTTCAATTTGTTACACTCACAAATTAACATTTTACAGTGGATAATAGGGGTCCCAGAGATAATTCATCAAATGGGGGATCCGTGGCCTTATGCATATCAGACTGGGGGGGGGGGGTCCTTGAGATTATACGGACCCCGCTACACTGTAAATGACAGGCAGAAGGAGAGGAAACAGAGAGGGGGGAGGAGGGGGTCAGTGGGATGGGATGGTTGCTAGTGAGACTGTTTGGAGATGGTCCGGGCCGGGGCCAAGAATGTGTCTGTGACTGCTGCTCTGTGTATCTGCCTGTCTGTACCATACCGGTGACATGGACATTACCCAGCAGACTCCCATCCTCTTCCGGGAGCCCTGCTCCAGAACGTGCGCACGTCATGCACGGATACACACCACCCATATGCATGTGCAGCGCATGCACACACAGACACATAATGTACACCATGCCACACACACACACACACATACTTATAACGCACGCACACACATCACATGCACATTATACTATTACACTATCTCTCTGTTCTCCCCTCTTAAGCCAAGGCAACAGCTAGGGTCTGGGTCTGGATTAGTGTAAGCAGACCAGGGCCTGTGTGAACCATGTGACTCACTCATGCAGACTGGGCCGTGTTGTAGTGATGGAAGTCCTTCTCACATTCTTCAAAAATTCTTTGATGTAAGAAATACTCGGTTACAATAAAAGTGCAGAATTAAAAAAAATACTTGAGTAAAAGTACAAAAGCATCAAAATATACTTAAAGTACCAAAATTACTCAGTATGCAGAATGTCCCATTTCAGAAGTAATCATATTATGTCTAAAATATTTTTAAAATATTTTTAAAAGATCAAGCTCTTACAAGCTTGTAGATCCCCTATTTCTAAATAGCCACATTTTAATAGGGCTGAAGTGGTTAATGTATGTTTTGTAATAATAATCCAAATCTAAATGAAAGTTTTCACATAATTGTAGTAAAAAGTACAATAGTTGCCTCTGAGATGTAGTGGAGTAGAAGTAAAAGTATTGAAAATTGGAAACAAATCCTGAAAAGCATACTTACAGTACAGTACACTACAGTAGACCTACAGTACTTGAGTAACTGTACTTAGTTACTCTAGTCTACACTGTTACAGACCAACAACATACTCTCCTATATTTATCCTATATAGCAGAATAAAAGCTGTGTGGAAACCAAACATGCCAGTGTGACAGCTGCCATCTTAGCACACTGACAACATCTCTGACTAACAGGTTCGCTGTGGCTGTGCAAAACATCCTCTGCTTCTGCCACAGACTCATCGGATGGAGAGAGATGGAGGACAAACAGTGCAGAGGAGGAGCAGGAAGGGGAAGGAGATAGAGGAGTGCATGGAGTCCTGTGTCTGTCGTGACATACAGCAGAAACTATGCTCATAATACCATGCTGGTATTATGAACACACATGGTTGAACCATGGATAGTCGTGTATCTATAAACATACATTATCCATTTATCATGCAGGTACATTTTGATAGATGGGTAGATAACTAGATACAGTGCTGTAGTCTAGGTTTTTTCAGTATACCAGAATTATTCCATGTGCGACATGCACACGTATAGGCTATAGGCTATACGCTCATGCGTGGTCAATGAAATGGTTAGCAGACGGTATGCTTTTAAAAAAAAACGTTGGCGTGGCATACTACATATATAATGCACCATAGGATGGATAGATAGATAGATAGATAGATAGATAGATAGATAGATAGATAGATAGATAGATAGATAGATAGATAGATAGATAGATAGATAGATAAGAAGGAAGAGACTAACCAACGGACGGACATATAATAGATGGTTGCTTTACAGACAGACAAGCCTGGTGACATGCTACGCAGACAGACGGGTCATTTCCCATCGCACATTCCAGATGTGAAGATATTTCCCATCGCTCCGTCAGCAGCAGCACCCCGGGTTGTCTGTCTGCCATGTTTTCTTTATCAGGCTCTTGTCATCCAGCAGCCCTGCACATGACCAAATTAGTCCCAGTATCAGCCGTTATCTGGCCGTGAATGGCCTGGCTGCCCGGCCGCCGGACCGGCATGCCTCTCTCTTCCCAGCACGCCACTAAGACTGGCTGCTCCGGACTGAAGAATCCCAGGCTACAGAGCACCAGGTTTGAGGCTCAACAGACTCTGCAGAACTCCGGCATGGGGGGAAAAAAGGCCTCACTTCCTTTTAAGGCCGCTGGCCTGACTTTGGTTTATAAATAATATGAGATATAAATTATATATTTATACTCTGGAGCGAGGGTCAGTCGGTTCCCTGAGGTAAAATGAAAAGTATCGGGGGTAAAAATAATAAATGAGATTGTTGGGGCATAGACCTGGGGATATTTGCTTACTGTAGGCTCTGTCGGCAGCAGATGTACATCGACCTTGTAACTTTGAGTCCTGGAATGGCTGTGCTCAGCGGATGACCTGGCAGAGTGCACTCTCTCCTACATAAGCAGTGCTGGGGGAAGATTACAATTTGCTCTTGGCTGGCATTACTTTGTGAGTCACTCATGCCCCACATGTGATGTCTTAAGTAAGTTTCAAGTAGCAGCAAATTCTCCAAGTAGCAGATTAGCAATCGCCACAAGAATTCATCTTAATTCAGTTTTTTTCCAACGTATTAAAGCGGGGAGATTTGCAGTCCCATGACCTTAAGTACACTGAGGATTAGATTGCTTTTCCAAAACGGTTATTTTTGAAAGACTTTGAGTTGGCTGCATTGCATGCTTCAAGTGCTGTTAGATCTCCATAGAACCCAACAATGAGCAATGAAGAAAAGAAAACCTGAAAATAAGGAATGCTTCTCATTCAGGCTCCTTTCATATGCAATCCAGGGAACAAAATATTGTAACTTTAGTTCAAAGAAAATATATACACATAAGGGAGTCATGGGCATGTGCGGCATGCAAACGCAGATGCACACACACACACACACACACACACACACACACACACACACACACACACACACACACACACACACACACACACACACACACACACACACACACACACACACACACACACACACACACACACACACACACACACACACACACACACACACACACCCATAAACATGCAGGATGCTACACAGGCCCTGTGGAGATGGAGGGAGGGTATGTCAGGGGGACAGGAGGGAGAAGGAAAGATGCCAAAGACCACAGCACACCGTCTGTGCCAAGCAGAACCAAGCGCCCGCTGCCATCCAAACATAAATAAAGTGCTTTTGGCTCACTGCAGCCACCAGTGTGTGCCGTGCACCCGCCAAGCATGTTTTTCTAACAAAGTTAAAAACAGGACAAATTTGATGCAATCACTTGCTGGAAATAAATATGTGCCATGCCTTGGACAGATATGGTGTGAATCAGATGGTCAGTCCGTTATTAAGTTTGAAGACAGATTCCCTCTCCAGACTTTTAGATCCTTGGGGTGGGTAGCGGCTCGAACTGGTCTTGCCACACAGAGCAGAATTTGCAGCTTGCAAGTTAGAGCTCCGCCCATATGTCCACATATTGCAAAAACTAATTTACAAGATTAAGAGTCTGGAAGAGAAAAAAACACGCTATCAGCTCCTATAGAAGCCATACTGCTCCCAAACCCAACTGGGAATTCTGGCCAAAGGAAAGAGGGTGCCAAAATCATTTGGCTTCATCCTGCAATCAGTTCACTATTAGATATTTTGTGCACAAAGTTGCCATTTTGGCCTGAGGGTGGCACTAGAGGAAAGGTCATGCTCAAAGAGTTAGTTAGGGTTCACTCTCCAGGGGGCATGAAAGCACTCCTCATGTTTCGTGGCAATCTACTCATTCGATTATGAGATATCTTGCGTGCAAGTGGACATTTTGGCCCACAGGGGGAGCTAAAGAACATGCAGCGTCACTGGAATCAGTAAAGGTTCATCCTCTGAGGAGCATAGACACAACACATTCCATGGCAATCTTGTTAGGGACCAAAGTGGTGGACAGAAGGATGGATAGAGAATGGATAGACAGACAGACGGCCATCACCATCTTTATACAGTAGCCCCGCCGTTAAAGTTAGGCTTACATATAGGGCTGCAACTGTCAATTAACTTCATATTCTATCATTCTATTTTTGGAGTAATCGAATAGACGTTGTTTTTATGCCTATAATGACATGCCCATGATTATTAACATGTTATTGTATTCAATTATCAGTTTTCTTAAATAACTGATTAAATCGATTAGTTCGATTAAGTGTTGCACCCCGACTTAGTAGAGATAGATGTACCGATGTAGATCTTACTGGAAGTGATTATCTACATTGTATCCATAGTAATGTAGCAGATACAGATTTGTAGATGAGTTCTGAAAATGTTGACCAAACGGTCCTGGGGGGAACCAGGACCGTGCGTGGCTGCGTGCGTATAGTTGCACACTGGTGTCATGCACTGAAAATAGAAGATCTACAAGCTCACAAGGCATATCACAGCAGGACACATTGTGAGCTTTGTAGATCGGCTATTTTTGGCTTTATGCTTTCATTTTTTATTTTAGGGTAAAAAGTAATTGACGGTCTAAAACATTGATGTCCCCGCTAGTATATTAATAGGCTACAAATGTGTGTGTGCCCGACATGTGAGTGTGTGTTTGTACGTGTGCGCGCGTGCCTGTGTGTTCTAGACAGCCGCAGGCTCTATTCTCTCTCTCTCTCTCTCTCTCTCTTCAGCCTTGTATCAGCGCTGACTGATTAAGGCCCTGCTCTCTGCTGCTTCTTGAGCAACGCTCACACCACTGATGGCGCCCTCGCCCGTGACTCTGGAGGGGGGAAAAAGGCATATTGCCATGGTAACACTGCACTTTCTCTGCCAAGAAGTTGACCTGCCACTCACACGTTCGGCCAAGTATTCTCTCTCTTTCTCTCTTTCTCCTCTCTCTCTCTCTCTCTCTTCACCCCTCCATCCATTCCAGGGCTGGTTCTGTTTGGTCTCTGATAGCTCCCCTGCATGTAGATCGCAGGGTATAAACCCCCCTGTAAGCTCCTGCTCCACTCCACACCCTGTTTGGATACCACTGACTTTAATACGGTGAGATCAAAGGTGCACACGGTGTGTAAATCCAGGCAGCGGGGGGATAAGCTTGAGGAATACATACTGGTACGGCAACAGTCGCCATGTCTGACACCGTTTCTTTTTTGCCATTCCGTGGAACTGTATGAATATGAAATATGAAAATTGTGTGTTAATTTAACGCTCAGAGTGCATGTGCAAATGGCCTGATGGGGGGGGGGGGAGGAACTGGTTGGAACGTGTTCCTTCCACGTGCTATGCGTCCTACCCAGGGTTAACTCCCCCCCTGTCAGGTGATGAGAAGCGACCTGCTCACTCCTCATGCATTGAAGGATGCATGAGGTCAGTTCGGGGCTCTCCCCAGGTTGGCAGAGAGAGAGTAGCCCCCAGTACAAAAACTAGAAAAGAGTACAATTCTTTTTTTTTTTTCTTTTTTTTTTCCAATAATTTGATTAAAGAAAATCCATACGAATTAGCCATAACATCAATGCTACCTTCTCTGCAATTTAGCAACCCGAGTCTGTGAGCTATGAAACCTGTGTGACATTAGTCCAGTGTTGCTGTGGGGACACAG
This sequence comes from Electrona antarctica, assembly GCF_951216825.1. Taxonomy (NCBI): domain Eukaryota; kingdom Metazoa; phylum Chordata; class Actinopteri; order Myctophiformes; family Myctophidae; genus Electrona; species Electrona antarctica. Next base: position 31,423,994 of record NC_136799.1, read on the forward strand.
CAGTCCTTACACTGGGTATCAAGTTCCACAGGCTGTGCTATAAGTCAAATCCATCTCATACATCACGGGCCGTGCGCTGGCTGACTGCTGGCTGGCCGGCTGTGGTAAAGTGAAACCCGGCCGGCCTGCGATCACTCTGATCTGGGGAATTCTTCCGGCATCGGCCACTCAACTCCATTCCGGAGTAGCAACTCTAACAGGAAGTAACACATTAGCAGAACAATCAAACTCCTTGTTAGACGGCTTTACACAGCCAGAGCCGGCCATTAACACTGCTGGGGACCTGGCCAGCTGATAAGGCCCCTCAGTTGAGAGCTAGAGCCCAGCAGGGGCGCACGACTGACCTTAAACCGAGGCCAGGGAAACAGTGGATGTGTTTTCTCCTCTGAACTATAGCAGCTATAATCTAACCAGAGCTATTGGCCTACTTTAATCCATGTCTCTCTCTTGTCTCAACAGAGTCTTGTTTCTCCTGTCTCAACAGAGTCTTGTCTCTCCTGTCTCTCTCTTGTCTCTCCTGTCTCAACAGAGTCTTGTTTCTCCTGTCTCAACAGAGTCTTGTTTCTCCTGTCTCAACAGAGTCTTGTCTCTCCTGTCTCTCTCTTGTTTCTCCTGTCTCAACAGAGTCTTGTCTCTCCTGTCTCTCTCTTGTCTCTCCTGTCTCAACAGAGTCTTGTCTCTCCTGTCTCAACAGAGTCTTGTCTCTCCTGTCTCTCTCTTGTCTCTCCTGTCTCTCTCTTGTCTCTCCTGTCTCTTTCTTGTCTCTCCTGTCTCAACAGCTATATTAACTATCCAATAAAATCACACCCGTGTCAAGTGAGGGGCGCTCTCATCATCATACATCATCACATTCCGGCCAATCACAATTTGCGTCCTCACCTTCGTCTTCAATGTTTCACAAACACTCAAAGCTGGCCATTCATTGTCAATGGCATTTAATGTTTGTGTTTTTACACAATAACTCAAAGCTGGCTAAAGTGGCCATTCATTGTCAATGGCATTTAATGTTTGTGTTTTTACACAATAACTCAAAGCTGGCTAAAGTGGCCATTCATTGTCAATGGCATTCAATGTTTGTGTTAAGACAATGTTTGTGTTTACACAAACCCTCAAAGCTGGACATAGGAGGGGCTAGCACCCCTAAAAATCACACCCATGTGAAGTGAGGGGCGCTCTCATACATCATCACATTCCGTCCAATCGCAATTTGCGTCTTCACTTTTCTGCCAATCAAATCATCGCTATAGGGTGAATAGCCAATCACAACTTCACAAGCCAATGTTTGTGTTCACACAAACCCAGAAACCTGGGAATAGGAGGGGCTAGCGCGCCTCAAAAATGAAGCAGAAATGCTTAACTGCATTATTTATTGTTTATTCTATTTAAGATGTAAGTCTACTTTGTAAATATATGAAGCCAGCTAACATTTGCCAAATAAATAACGTTTGAACATTTCAACTACTGTAGAAACATTAGTCAGACTTTGAATGGAACATAGGCCCAATTAACATAGGCGTCCGTAAACATGGTCGGGCATCTAGCGTACATGCTGGTACTTTAAATGTCTGCCAATACTTGCAGAGTGGTGTTCACGTGTGCCTTAGGGGGCAGTATAGCATTATCAAACTAGCATTCGCATTAAACAGGAAACTCATGTTTAATGCACCACAAAAACTAAGATTTCTTTAAAATACAAAGACGTGTTTTTTTTACCAAAAATAACTGGTTATTGGATGCATTAAGATGTGTAGTCGTGTTTGCTGCATTGCACCATCGAGGCAAATAAATTCAATTTCTGACATTACAAGTGTGAACCTGTTCCTTTACTTGAACATAGACTATAGTACAGGGTACTGTGTGGCCTTCTTTGAACTAAGAATAAAGTCAGTAACTGAACAAGCATGTGCTTAAGCTAAACAAGGTAATTCCATAATTGTGTAGAATCCAATAACACAAATCAGACAATGGTCCAAGTCAGTAACTGAACAAGTATGTGTGTTAGAAGAAATAAACACGTTTTCATTTCTTAAGTTTGTGCTAAATCTAACAATATAATCAAATGACGCACTTGGCTATAATAAACACAAGCTAAAAACAACAGCACTTGCAGGTTTTTTTGCTGTGTCCATAGCACGGTAAGCACCTCTTAACTATAGAGGCAAACAAGCCGAAAATGGCCTAATTCCTAACGATAGTTAATAGATAAAATTACTAGGCCAATGCGCTTTCTGGCCCAATGGCATCTGCAATGGCACTTGACATTATAAAAGGGGTCCTGTGCATCCTACAAGAACAGAGCTCGTCCTGATTTATACTTGACCCATGATCTGTCTGTTTTAAGGTACATAATTGGACATTTGGATTCTATAAATATATAGCCTCTCAAGACAGACATGTTGGCGCCCACATTATTCAAATGCTACCGTAGGCTATGACAATTAGTAGAAAATGAAACGCACACAGGGCGAGTTCCAATTCTATTACAGTTATCACACTATTACTTATTGCGATGGCATACGTGGTATAAACCATTTTTCTAAACGGTATACCACTTTTAAAAGTGGTATAAACCACATACCACTTTTGGAGCTCGCCCCTTATAACGTTATTTCCCCCTAGCCTGGATCCAGCCCAAAGACCCCGCCCACTCTCTGAGTGGACTGCATCTCTTGGTCTGGTGTTGCGCTGTGAACCTATAATTTCTTCGGTACAAAAATGTATTATCCAATGAGAATCGGTGGTGGGGGGGTGGGTCTAACGAACAACCAATCAGCGCCGAGTCCCGTTTTCAGCGTCATCACGCAGCGCAACACACAGAGGGTTGAGGGAAATTCTAATCCCCTCCCCCTTGAAATCGCTCAGACAGGAGACAATGTCAGACTGAAGCTTCAATAAAGCTACAGTCTGATAGCTTCAATAAAGCTACAGTCTGATAATCAGGCTAATTTCCCCCACTTGGTTTCACATTTGCTGTCATGTAAATAAGTACTAATGGAAACTAAGGCCTAGCTATAGGATATATAGGCGAGCTGCATAGCACAAATAGAACACAGAAATATAGATTTATATTGCATTTTTAGGAACAGTGTCATGATTGGCCAAATAGTAGGCTACTTTCAGTCTGATGAGCAGATCGACTGTTTACTGTTCTAATTTCTTACGAGGCAGAATCACAGGCTGTGCATTCAAGGAAGAGATAGTATGGCCGAGAGACTACCAAAAAGTAATTTATTTAAACATGATATTTCTGGTGGTGAAGAGACATGCACGAGGACCGACAGCCCACTGCTCATCCACACAGCATTGTGGGAAACACAGCTTGAAGGTTTGGTCGCCCAACCAAAAGCTGTGATAATGACATGCAGCTTCAAGAACGAGTTCTATTTTCTAAAACACCGATCTACAAGCTCGCAACGTGTCGCACGATCTTGTACAGTTGGAGGCCATCGATATTGTCCTTTTCTTTTTGCTGAGGTTTGCGTGATCTGCGCAAAAGGACAGGTAACCCATTTTGGGCGGGAACCCCTTTGTGTTTTAAACATTATGTTATAATTTAGCTATTGAAAAATAGCAGATCTACAAGCTCATAGCGCGCCACCGAGTGGCGCGCTACGAGCTTGTAGGTCTTCTATTTTTGAAAAATCGTGAAAATATTTATTTCAGAAAACTGGAGGATTTAGAAGGATTTTTTTAAATTTTGAGGTCAGGCCTAAATGGGTCAAATGATAAGGGACAATATCGGTGGCACCCAACTGTAGATTGGTTATTTTCGGCTCACAATCCCACCATGCAACGAAGCATAAATTGGGTTTTCATGAGGACAATTTCAAATGCAGACAGTACAACGTTCTCTGCATGTTTAAATGCAGACAGTACAACGTTCTCTGCATGTTTAAATGCAGACAGTACAACGTTCTCTGCATGTTTAAATGCAGACAGTACAACGTTCTCTAAATGCAGACAGTACAACGTTCAGTACAACGGTACAACAGTACAACGTTCTCTGCATGTTTAAATGCAGACAGTACAACGTTCTCTGCATGTTTAAGTGCACTCTGGTTTTCATTCAGCCACCCTTCCAATGGTGTTGTTTTTATTGAAATCACACAATGATGTCATGTGGTAATTCAGAACTGCAGCAGAGCTAGAGTTCAAACAATACAGATACTCTGTGACAGTCTATCTAGGCTAATGCCAGCACTGGCAAGCTCCGATTAATCCAAACTCCACAAAGTAATAACACTGAGATGTAAATCTAAGTTGCCGATGAGGAGATGCATATCGAGGCTGATTTAATAGTTGGCATAGCTGTAATGGTGCACATTTCTAGCCATGGGATTGTAGGCACGTCGACACAGTGGTGCTTTGTTCTTGTCAGATAACATTCATTTTGACATTCGTAAACGTCCCTGGGCTCCTTGAAATTCTTATCTAATGGGCTATTTGCTTTTCAAATATTTAACGATGGGGGAAATATTCTAAATATTCAGTTTGATATCAGCTGTCAGCTGTGAAGGTACACAACCTGCTGTGCAATAAAATAGACTTCTTTACCACATGTGAAGGGCAAAGAAAGGGGAGGTGAGTTGCTTTTTTCTTTTTGTTTCATAACAGCAGCTGAAACATTTGCAGAACAAATTACAATCTACTGTGGCGGTAGTCACAGCACTAGGTGCAAAAATGTGAGCAATTCAAGCAATGCAAAAGCAACTCTCTTTCTCTATTATGTCTGCCTATCTCTCTCTCTCTCTCTCTCTTCCTGTTGTTCTCTCTCTCTCTTCCTCTCTCTCTCCCTCTTGCTCTCTCTCTCTCTCCCTCTTGCTCTCTCTCTCTCTCTTCCTCTTGTTCTCTCTCTCTCTTCCTCTCTCCCTCTCTCTCTCCCCGTCTCCCTCTCCCTCTCTCTCTCTCTCTCTCTCTCTCTCTCTCTCTCTCTCTCTCTCTCTCTCTCTCTCTCCGTCCTTCACCCTCTCTCCCCTCCCTCCATCCCTTCCTCCAGACCCTCTCAAACCCTTTGGAGGGAGGAGAGCACAGCCGTATGTGTGGCAGGTGGACTTCCTGTCTTTGTAATTAGAACCAAATTAGGTTAAACTGCCGCTCTTTCCCCCAGCCCACGGTCCACGGAGAGACACTGCTCCCCGCACCTCCAGGCACACAGAATTAGCCTGGCCACACACTGGGAGCCTAATGGACGACCGCGTACGCCACGGCGGCTGCTCGCGGGCGAGCTAACACCCTGCACCTGCACATAACGCACGCACACGCCCTGCTCTGCTCTCTCATCATTAAACTTCACATTATACTATAGCTCCTGCGCAAAGAGTGCTCTCAGACACTATACTGTAGGTCTTCCGTTGTTCTGGGAATGAAGAGCTTGGGGGGGTGTGTGTGGGGGGGGGGGGTGTTTGGATGTGAATAAAGCTGGATTCCTATTGGTTTTGCAGCTCAGTCTTTATTTTGGGTTGTGTTTCTAATTGAAGGCTGATGGATTTACATTAATTTCCGCCTCACACCTGCCTCTTTTATCTGCTCACAGATAGCACAGGAGCGATGAGCATGCCCGCCTGTCTCTCTATTATGACTAATGGGGACAGCAGCTCCGAGCATTAGAGACAAGACAACCACACAGAAGACCTGGATATAAACGGCAGAACCCGGTGTGACAGTGTCTTTGGGTTTCCCTTAAAAGAAGAAGGGGTGAAAAAATAACAAAAGAACAACAAACAGGTGCATCTCTCACTTTGCTTTGGCCCATGCGTGTTTTACACATCATTGAGGGGCCCATCACAGTAAAAGGCATCAGTGCTCGTTTTTCCATTTTGTATCTCAGAGTGTGTGCTTAAATGTAGCCAAATGGACTACATTTGGAGTACATTTGTTTACATTTGAAGACTCTTGACTGAATTTTAAAGCGGTCCTACTGCTCTGCCAATAAAGGCCTATTCGTACTCCAGTTGTAGGTGATAAGGTGACCACCTTTTTTAGTAAAAAACCGGGAGATGTGTTTGGCTGAGCGCACTGAGCGGTGAGTCACTTACCACGGCGGCATGACGCCATGTTGGAGCTTTCGGTGGTCACCTTATCACCTAAAACTGGAGTATGAATAGGCCTTTAGACATTGAGATATTGTTGCTTATGAGCTTCAAGCAGTGCTAACTTACCCACCAGTACCAGGTGTCCTACCTGATGCCAGGGTCTACATTTCTCAATGGAAGAGTGGATGGAGACTACATGCAACCACTGCAGATGTACTAGTACCGCACTATTGTATTAACCACTAAGTACAGTTGGGTGCCACCGATATTGTCCCTTATCATTTGACCCATTTAGGCCTGACCTCAAAATTTTAAAAAATCCTTCTAAATCCTCCAGTTTTCTGAAATAAATATTTTCACGATTTTTCAAAAATAGCAGACCTACAAGCTCGTAGCGCGCCACTCGGTGGCGCGCCATGAGCTTGTAGATCTGCTATTTTTCAATAGCTAAATTATAACATAATGTTTAAAACACCAAAAGGGGTTCCCGCCCAAAATGGGTTAACTGTCCTTTTGCGCAGATCACGCAAACCTCAGCAAAAAGAAAAGGACAATATCGATGGCCTCCAACTGTATGTATACTTCGTTAACTTCCCACAGGTCACTTTAGGATGGACTCCTGCGGGGAAAAGGAAGAAAGCTTGGCCCAAAAACAAGGCACAACATGCAGCACACATCGTCAAAGCCTTATGTCCCACAGACAGGTCCTGATGGAGGCAGATCGTCCCACTTATGGAACCAATACCAAAGTAAGAAAGTACTTTGTCTGCCAGGGTCTGCACTTGGTCCTCAACTATTTTTCCGTCCACAGCAAAATATCTTCAGCGAAAACAGCCAGATCTGCTATTTTCGTGAATGTTTGCTTAAAATAACGGTTTATTGCAGTCAAATAAGTTGCAGCTTTAAAATATCATTCAGGATTTCACTAGTCTGAAGCAGTACTTTATGTGCTTCGACCATGAGCATAAATTCTGCACATATAACTGTGTTTGGCAGCTGTCCAGTGCCGTCCATGGTAATTAACCGTATATTATCCATTCTTAGCTGCAATGTTGGAGTGGGCCGGCATTCCATTTGGGGGGTGGGGGGGGGCACACACACACATTAAACATGTCCCTCATCTGTCTGTTTTGTCGGGGGCTATATGACCTAACATGGAGTCTGAAGGCAGCCAGGCCAGGGGGTAATAGTGAAGAGCCCCCAACTGTCAGACTTTGAGTGGCAGCACTAACATGGACGAAGAGAGAGAGAGAGAGAGAGAGAGAGAGAGAGAGAGAGAGAGGCAGGGAAAGGAGGACGAGGAGCAAGAAGAAGAGAGGGAGGAGGAGAGAAAAGAGGGCTGGGTTTTTGGAAGAGGAGACGGGGGGGAACAAGGAGGAGCGTAATGTCTCCTCCAGTGGTTGAGGGCAGACCCCGCCAGCTGGAGAATAATTGCTGTGCCGGGGAGGGGGAAAGGAGAACAGGCCCGCATGATTGACTTGTCATTGATCATAATCTTAATTGCATGCACCCAAATCCCTTGGGTGTGATTTGTCCACTTGGTTTGTTTGTGTGCGTGTGCATGCGCGTGTGTGTGTGTGCGTGCGTGTGTTTGTGTGCTACTTGTATTACTATACTTGTGAGGGACTTAATGTCCCCACAAGTATTGTAGATTATACAACAGGTCGTTTCGAGGAAGCAATCTGATTGGTTGAAACAGCCTTCTAGCCGTGGATCAAACCAGCACCATTCACCACCTAATCAAAACAAAGAATTCAGCTGTTCTGTTTTCCCAGAGCGCTAGCAAACTCGGTGGCTAGGCTAGCTAGTTTCTTGGGACATTTGTTGTCGTA
>NC_136799.1:31436857-31459357 GCF_951216825.1 Electrona antarctica
GCAAAAGGACAGTTAACCCATTTTGGGCGGGAACCCCTTTTGGTGTTTTAAACATGTTATAATTTAGCTATTGAAAAATAGCAGATCTACAAGCTCATAGCGCGCCACCGAGTGGCGCGCTACGAGCTTGTAGGTCTGCTATTTTTGAAAAATCGTGAAAATATTTATTTCAGAAAACTGGAGGATTTAGAAGGATTTTTTTTTTATTTTGAGGTCAGGCCTAAATGGGTCAAATGATAAGGGACAATATCGGTGGCACCCAACTGTAACAGACGACAACAACAACAACACAGAGATAGCCTCTGAGCACCAGACTGATAATGAAGGTGACACAATGAGCGTTTGCTAACTACCACAACTGCCGACTTGTTCATCAATGGGTTCATGGTTCCTCTCCTCCACCTCTTTAATCAGACTCGATCTTTGACCACTTGTTGTTATGAGCTCTTCAGCGTGGGCCACCGCCTCGCGGCTGACATCCCATTACCCCCACATTAGGAAGTCCTAATCGCCGTGCCGCCAGGACACGGGGACTCACGGCTCCTATTTCACTTAACCTCCAGCAGGAGAGATCAGACTCCGCCGCCTCAGTGTTTGTCCCTAATTACCTCCCTACAGTGAGCCGCCACACACAATTTAATCCAATTTTCATCCCCTCTCTCATCTTTTTAACATCTCGCGAAAACAGTCGTGCACGCGGAGTCGCGCGCCGCCGCTGCAGTTTGACTGCCCTCCTCCATACTGAATATAGTGTCCAGCACTGTCCACTGGCACCGACGCAACGCCACACATCGGATAATCTCTGCTGGTCTCCTGGTGGGCTTTATATTCACAAGCTCATAATGCCATGCAGCGTGATGCGTTGTCAGCTTGTAGATCTGCCATTATTAAAAAATATGTAGATTTTGAATATCATTATAATAACCTAAATCATGCAAAGGAACTGGTAACTAAAGCTGTCAAATAATTGTAGTGGATTAGAATTTTGTAAATTGTACCCATTCAAACCGGATAAGAAACTGTCTTTACATGTGAGACCATGTTTTAGAAGGCATTTTGTAGAATCCGCCTTAATGTATTAAGTCCTAATAATAATTACAGTACTTGAGTAAATGTTGCCTTCCACAGCTGTTTATAACAGGGGTTCTCAACGTTTTTGGCCGGGGACCCCCGGAAATGCTTTGGCAATGTCTCGGGACCCCCGCCCCGCCCCCTCCCGACCCCCAATATAAATTGACTGCTACAATAACCTTAAACCATTTTGGGCGGGAACCCCTTTTGGTGTTTTAAGCATTGTTATAATTTAGCTATTGAAAAATAGCAGATCTACAAGCTCATAGCGCGCCACCGAGTGGCGCGCTATGAGCTTGTAGGTCTGCTATTTTTGAAAAATCGTGAAAATAAAATTTTAAAATAATTCTTTTTTTTTTCTTTTTTTTTTAAATAATTTGGGGACCCCCTAAAATAATTTGGCGACCCCCCGAGGGGTCGCGACCCACGGGTTGAGAACCCCTGGTTTATAACACTGCGAGACGCAGTTTTCCTGTGCAGTAACAGCCTCATCGGCGCTCATTACGGGGCTCTCCCTGGGCTCTCCCTGGGCCTTGTTCTGGTGTGTTCCGAGCCCCAGCGGAGGGGCCTTTCGGCTCGGTGGGAGAGGTGTCGGAGACGGCCTGGGCCCGCTGCGCTCCTTCCTCCGCCCCCCAGCCTCAGCGGGGCGCTGGGCACAGCGGGTTCCCCCTGGCAAGCCGAGCCTGACGAGGTGGCTGCCTGCACAGCCAACGCCGTGTTTGATCAGGGCAGGGGGCTTCCACGTCACGCTGAACACACACACACACACACACACACACACACACACACACACACACACACACACACACACACACACACACACACACACACACACACACACACACACACACACACACACACACACACACACACACACACACACACACACACACACACACACACACACAGGGCTGCAGCGCACATTGCATGCAAAACACCAGTGGTGGAAGAAGTACTCTGATCTTTTACTTAAGTAAAAGTAACAATACCACCACATACGAAGGCTCTGTTACAAGTAAAAGGCCTGTATTCGGCATTTCAGTTGTACAAAAGTACAATCATTTTACGATTTAAGATTTGTATAAGAAGTTGAGTAAGTATACAGTCTTGCTTAAGTGATTAATTGCACTGTATGTTTTGTACTAATACTAATCTAAATCTGCAGTAAGTAACTACCATATATATGGTAAGTGAAGATTGTAGTGGAGTAAGAAGTACAATATTTGCCTCTAAGATGAAGTGCAGTAGAAGTAAAAAACAAGAGTGTAAATGTAGCCTACCTCAAAGTTTTACGTAAGTACAGTACTTGAGTCATTGTAGTTACTTTACAGCACTGATGCAAACATGCACACGTACACACGTACACGCGCACACGCACAAACTCAAACACACATACTCCATAAGGTTGGCTCCTGGGGGGGGGGGGGGGGGGGGGACATGTTCAGAAGATGCTACAGAGGTGAGATCGTATGTGTGGAGGCTCATTTAACTGGCTCCCTCATGCTGGGTTTTTAACACATCGCAAACATCACAGGCTGACTTTCCGTGGGTCTGTGTGGCAGTGTTTAACCGGTTATTCTCAACCTAATTACTTTCAACCGATCCCCAGTGTTGATACAGCATGTATTAGGCCATATGGACCCTCATTTCATACATGATGGATGGATGTACACGGCAAAACCCTCAACTCTGAGTACTAAAACACTGTCCCATGATAGTTACAGACCTCCTATAACTTTCAATAATTTACTGTAAGTGGGGACCCCTCAGAACCTACTCAAGAACCCATGAGGGTCCCCGGACCCCACCAATGCCACCATGCTATACACCAGCGGTTTTGGGGGCTATCGTCAGTGAATCAGAATCAGTTTTGTACAGTACGTCACATCACAGTTTACAGGTGTAAAGAATGAACGAATGAGGCCACATAAACCAGCCTATACGGTTACATCGCCTCACACTTACTTGTTTATGTTTACGTTAAGCTGAGGTTTAACAACGCGATAAAAAGAAAAGCGAGTGCAATTTGGCATGATCGCTGTGCCACTCTTTCATCCCGCACGCAGCAATCATTCCAGTCTCCTCCCTCTGACTTCATCATTTCAGCAGATTACGTGCGGGGCCACATTAAGTTTTGATTGAGTCATATGCTCACAAGGTCTCAGGTGTGCCACTGAAGCCATGAAATATTCAGCCTATGAATTTAAGGAGATGTCACGTTCTGTGTTTCATACATTATGCACACCTACACTACGTTGTTGACTCTTTGAATTCTAATAGGTGTGCTACGTGTGGAGAGGAGCGGCGCGCCCATCTCTGAGGCGGCGCCGCCGCCTCCCGAGCTTATTACGAAATATGTTTCTTTCTTGTATAAGAAGTTAAGAACTTCCCCTCAACATTAAGTGAAGAACAAAAAAGCTAAGTTTAATCTGTTTTTGTCTCTGTAGAAAATATACTTCATGTTTCCTGCAAAAACAAAAGAAATAACTGTAGGTGAATTTTACTGTAAATGTTAGGAATGATTAGCAACGTGTGTGTGTGTGTGTGTGTGAGTGTGAGTGTGAGTGTGTGTGTGTGTGTGTGTGTGTGTGCCTGTGCGCTCGCATATCTGCATGTTTATTTATGTATGTTTACATGACCTAAACATTATGTTATGTGTAAGTATCATGTGTCTTCTCAGAGCCACCAGTGGGAGCTAAGCAACCACTCAACCACCACTCCTACAGTATAACACACACACACACACACACACACACACACACACACACGATACACAAACGCAGCTCAAAAACACGCACGGTAAACGCAAGTACTGTACAAGCACGAACACACTACCGCACACGCACAAGCGCCACGGCGGGTCACACATATCAGATTGAAACAACAGCGAAGGAGAACATTGTCTGTGTCTCCTGCATGCTGGAACTCTGTTCTGTGAAAACACTGGCGGACCCTCGCAGTCTCCCTCCCCGCCCTTAAACTTTCCCTGCCTCTCACAAGCCCGGTCAGGGGAGACGGTCGGGGAGTTCTGGCGAGGAGGAGATTGGGTTACCATGACATAAATCTCCGGGTCTCCTTCTCTCCTGTGTGTGCGCGGGCGGGCGGGCAGGCGGGGGGGCAGCAGGCCTCCGAGCACCAGTGTCTTTGGGAATGCCGGCATGTTCCCTGGAGGAGATAGAGGAGATAGGCCTGGCGCCTTCAGAGGAGCCCTACCCCCCGCACCCCTTCCCTGGCTGTCTCCCCCCTACCCTTTCCCCTTGCTTATCTCGGGGAAACCACAATAGGGTTTTGTACACTGGAGCAGAGAGCGAACCGAAGCTTCAGATGGCAGTGGAGTATGATATGGATGAGGACAGAGGGACAGAGGGTGAGAGCGGCGCACTCTGCACTATGTCACATAAAATAATATGCAACAATGGAACAAACTGCACGTCATCTCAAATGGCGCACACACACACACACACACACACACACACACACACACACACACACACACACACACACACACACACACACACACACACACACACACACACACACACACACACACACACACACACACACACACACACACACACACACACACACACACACACACACACACGGCTGTGCCAGGATATTTGTCAAATCCATTTTAAATGTTTGAATGAAAAAACATGAGCGATTCTACCTTGAGTTTGACTTTGACGTTCGTTTTTTACAAGCAATGTTTTCAATATCAAAGCAGTTAAAAGCGTCTGGTGATGCTCATCGTGACTTTCAAGTGGTTTGAACCACTTGCAAACATCTCCTGTGCTGTGCCCACCAAGTCTCCATCGGTCTGCGAACATCACCGGCGCCAGCGCCAAGCCACTATATGTCATTTATAATGACTTGTTGATGTTAGGTAGGTGCTGCAGCCTTGCCTTATAGTGCTGGGCCAACCCACCTCCAGTGGTTGAAAAAGTACTCAAATGTTTTACTTAAGTAAGAGTATCAATACTGCAATGTATAGAAGTAGTATGTTACAAGTAAAAGTCCAGAATTAAAAATGTACTAAAATGTACAATGTATTGGTATCAAAATGTACTTCAAGTACCAAAAGTAGAAATACTTATTATGCAGAATGTCACGTTTTAAAATGTATAAAATGTCTAAAAAAAATCTTTCGAAAATAGCAGATCTACAAGCTCACAATGCATTACTGAAAATTGTTACTGAAAAGAATTGTTACTGAAAAATACAGAAAATTGGAAATAGCACCTCAAAATTGTACAGTACTTGAGTAAATGCACACCAATGCCCCCCCCCCCCCCCCCCCCCGATGAAGATCTGTCCACAAATCACTTCTCGCACAAAAGGCCTGTTTGCTAATGAATTAGAGGGGCCCGGGAGTACAGAGTGGTGACGATCTCACACGCAACTTAACGATAGGCTCGCTGTCAGCAGCTAGCAGCGGGTTCATGTCTGTGTGCGAGTGTGTCAATAGCAGTCATGCTAAAGTGCAGAGTGAAGGCTGTCAAAGGTGTCTGCGGAGAGAACACGATGGATAATGGCTGCCACGCGGCGAGACGCCACAGAGCCAATGTGTCAGTTATTCCTGTGGTAAAAAGGTCACGTATTATCAAGCTAAAGAACATTGTCGGCCATTCACGCCGAGTTCACCTTAAATCTCATTCGGAGTCTTCGCAGGCCGTGTTCATTGCAAAGAGGGCAAAGGCTGCGCCCCGTCATGTATTTTCTCGGGGCGAGTAAATTGGAGAGTCAGCAACTGTAATAGGAAAAAGGCCTCAGAGACACTCAAGTTCCCCAGATAGAGAGAATAGCAATTATTCTGCAAAAATCAATTTTCAACCCAATCTTTCTCTCTTATCGACCGAGTGGCTCCTCAGAGATAGAGAAGGTGACAGGAAAATTTATATCCCAGATTCTATTAGCAGATCCCCATTTGCTGAGTGCATTGCAGAGAGCCGCGCTCCGCCCGGCGCCCCGCCGCGCTCCGCCCCGCGCCCCGCTGACATTTTGACTAGGTATAAACACTGGAGCCGTAGACGTCCAACCGTCTGAGCTCACAATAGACGCTGTGTATGGAAATTGATTTTCTTACTCTCTGGATAGTAGCTCATTCTTTTCCATTGATCTTGCACCTCGCACAGACTCAATACGCCATTAGAAATCCCATTTCTTGGCCCGGGCAAAGAATGCGCAAAGAAAAGCACATTAGTTAGAAAGGGGGCCGTCTTGAAATAGAAGTCGCACATGCACTGTGTACAAAGCGGGAACTTATTCTGTCCACTCCCACAGTCTAATATTCAGTTTGTATTAAATGGAATATGAACCGTTACACTGTGCTGGATTCCGCTGTTGTCTTTTCTCTCCATATTTATTTTGTGTGTTTGCGTTTGTGTGCGTTGTGTGCACACGCGTGCATATATGGGTGTCTGTGTGTGTGTGTGTATGTGTGTGTGTGTGCACAAGCATGCATGTGTGCGCTCGTGTGCGCTCGTGTGCGTGCACAAGCACGCATGTGTGCGCTCGTGTGTGTGCGCGTGTGCGTGTGTGTGTGCGCGTGTGCACGTGCGCGTGTGCGCGTGTGTGTGTGGGCGCATGCTGTCAGACCTCTTCATGATAATTCCCACAGTCTTATCAGTATTTATTTTCCTACTGTGAAAAGTCTATTCCTCCTGCATTCTTTGCATGTCATTCTGACCAAGATTTATCATAGTGTTTATTCCATTATGGCTTAATTTATAGTCCATCACAGGAACTGATCTGCAAGGTTAAAACCCCTTGTAGTCGGCAAGCAACCAATCGTACTACGGAATTGGACACAGAATATTATAGTGATCTTCTTGCCTCTCGCTCTGTACGTGTATGCATGTGCGTGTGTGTGCGTGTGTGTGTGTGTGTGTGTGTGAGAGTGTGTGTGTGTGTGTGTGTGTGTGTGTGTTGGGGTCTCGCAGATGTAAATCAACGGAGGCAGTGCCCTGATACAGCCTAATAAAACTCCCTGATCTGGTAGTGCTAAGGGCTCATTCAGCATACAACATGCATGCACTGTCTGCAACCCACCGGCAATCACATGCACGCGAGCACGCACGCACGCACGCACGCGCACACGCACACACACACACACACACACACACACACACACACACACACACACACACACACACACACACACACACACGCTCTCGCTCTCCGAGAGAACCCCCTAAGCCTACCAAGAGGCCATTTAGATGATTAACCATAACTCCTCAAGTGGCAATTCATTATATGATTTCCCTTAAACACAAACACTCACTCACGCGCACACTCACACGCACACACACACGCACACACGCTGTCCTCCCCAACTACGTCTTCACATCCTGACACAGCGATAGAAAAAGAAGAAAAAGTTTGAAAAAAAGAAAAAAAGAAAAAAAGGAATCAAGAATCTAGGACGATTTACGGCTCTGTTTAGGAGAAGTAGCATTTGCTTTTGGTTACAAGGAGGAGGGACCCCCTTCCTCGTGGGCGGGCTCAGGCGCCCGGCAGGGTTGAACAGGCTGGAGTCGGAACCCCTATTTTTTTACTCCCACCTCCTCCTCCTTTGCCCTCCACCCTAGAAGGGAGGGAGCTCCATTCAACCCCCCCACCCCACGCACACACACACACACACACACACACCATCCATTCCCCAGCAGAGGATAAAAAGTGTCCAGATCCAGAACCAGTACAGTGGGAGTACTGGGCTGTTGAAACAGATGCTGGGATGTATACGTGCCACCTAAGTCAACACGCTCCGTCTCCGGACGCCGATGCTGCTGGATGATAGGACCCTGCCCACAGAGCCACGGAGTCTAGACTCCAGATGTGCTCGCGCACGCACGCACGCACGCACGCACGCACGCACGCACGCTCGCACACGCACACCCGCGCACCCGCGCACGCACGCACGCACGCACGCACGCACGCACGCACGCACGCACGCACGCACGCACGCACGCACGCACACATGCACAGACACGGCCGCAGTCGGACCAATGCCAGTCCAATGCAATATTTTTACCAGATGACAGCCACTCACTTAAACACACTCCTCCACTCTCTCTCTCCATCTCTCTCTCTCTCTCTCTGTCTCTGAAAGGGGAGACCGATCAAAATACCGTTTGTGAAATTGGAGGAGATTTTGGAGTAGCGTTTTATTTATGGTCCCACTGAGGACATCTTTACGTGGGCGTGGAGCCCAGAAACAGCCCATCAAGATGACATTTGGTTGTAGTTAGGTTGCGGGATACCATTGGTTAGCATGTTCATTGTTGTCGGTCCGGACAAACACGGCGTATCACTTTACAGCGCATGTTTACACTTACTTACTCACACTCTCCCTCTCTATCTCTCTCTCTCTCACACACACACATTCACACACACACCTCACCATACAGCGTACCTTATTTTAAGTTGCTTGAAACTACTGCTAGTATACTGTATATTGCTGCTTGTTTCTTACGTTAAACATCGCGGCTTAAATCAAATGCAATGTTTTATTGCATTGTACATTTGAATTACCAAGTATAGTTCTCCCTCCAAACTCTCCACTGAAATAAACAGAAACATATGCCTGCTACATATGTTCCGCGCCGCTTTATTTAGCCCGTTCTATAGCAACACAGCAAACAAGCGTGTTTTTGAAAGAGAGAGAGAAAGACACATGGGTAAATTGTATAACTGTTATAAACCAAGACTTGGGGACAGATATAGGAAAGTAAAGACTGAAAGTGTTCGGAGCACAGATGCACCCTCTCTCTCTCACACACACTATCTCTTGTGCTTGTGGGTATACTGCGGATCCTGCTATTCTTGTAGGTTTGTTAATTGTTT
Source organism: Electrona antarctica (assembly GCF_951216825.1). Classification (NCBI taxonomy): domain Eukaryota; kingdom Metazoa; phylum Chordata; class Actinopteri; order Myctophiformes; family Myctophidae; genus Electrona; species Electrona antarctica. The sequence goes on from NC_136799.1 coordinate 31,445,774, forward strand.
GTCACCCACCAGGTGCCATCTGTCTGTAGTCCCATAGTCCCCGAGCCATGTGGGCAGGCCTGCCTGGCGCCTGCCAACGTCACTGACCTGCAGCAACCATCCACACCTCCGTCGCACACCTCCTGATCCGTCTGGGATAAATAGCTTCTCCCTCAACTTCTGTGCTGCCATCGCGGCTTCCCAATCTGTCCTGTGTTAGAGAGGAAGAGGAGGAGAGAGGAGGAGTGGATGGGGGGAGTGAATAAGAGAAAGAGATATGGGATCAGAAAGATGGGTATTCATGGATGGATTGGTTGTGCCTTAAAGGTAGTGTAAGTGATATTTTTTGGTTAAAACAAAAAGTATTTTGTTAAAAGGTTAAATCACTATATTCTGATAATAATCATTGCCATAGAGTGTTTGTTCAGTAACAGAGGTCTCACTGTCTCTCCATCTTTTTAATAAACAGAAAAGACAATTCAGGTAGGTGACAAGATTTCAGCCAATCAGGAGAGAGTAGCTATTTATGAGCTTACTTTTTATAGTGTTCCAGTTCCAATAAGTCTGCTCATTTCTTTGTGGCATAGACAATTCCACTTGTTTAATCTGTATCCTGACTGCGTTCTCTATCCTTGTTTTTAATTCAATGTTTGTTTTAAAAACGCCATTGACAATGAAGGGAAAATGTACGTCATATTGTCCCTCATTACGTCATATTGTCTCTTTATTGTTAATGGCATTTAATGTTTGTGTCAGCACCGTTTGTTTTACATCACCACCTAATCAACATGAGTTAGACTTTATTAGCGCCCTTCACTTCACACAGGTGTGTTTATTATGAAACAAACACTTTGAGGATAGAAAGAGGATAATTCAAGCTTTTCGTACAGTTGCAATGTTGGTGAGTTTGACGTTGTGTAATACAATCAGATAGGACTTTTATGTTTGGATGAATGGGCTGTCAATGGGAAGTTGCACCCTGTTAGCACCTTGCCATAACGTATATGGTAAGATGGCCATGGTCTGCATGTGGTCCATGGCATTTAATGGTGTTAGGACAAAATAGCCAATTTGCTCGTCTACATAATGTAAATTCTCCATTCATTGTCAAAGAGCCTTGTGGTCTCTGTCTGTGCAGCTCCCATACCAGCTATATAAATGGTGCATTTATATAGCGCCTTTATCCAAGGCACTACACTACAGAGATTGTGCATTACATTCACCCATTCACACACACATTCATTCACACTGATGGCAGCTAAAACCATGCAAGGCACAAACCAGCACATCAGGAGCAATTAGGGGTTCAGTGTCTTGCTCAAGGACACTTCGACACTAACTCTGGGGGAGCCCGGGTTCGAACTGGCGACCTTGCGGTTACCATCCGGCCACTCTACCCCTAAGCCACTGCCGCCCGTGCCAACGTAAATTCTCCATTCATTGTCAATGGCATTTAATGTTTGTGTTAGGACAAAATAGCTGATTTGCTCAGACACATATGACGTAAATTCTCCATTCATTGGCAAAGGCATTTAATGTTTGTGTTTTTGTCACACAACATTATAGTGCCCCTAAAAAAAAAGTATGCAATGAAACCATTGTTTGTTGGATTACCGATTTCAGGAAATTTTACCCATTCAGGACGGGAACCCCGTTTGGTGTTTTAAGCATTATGTTATACTTTAGCTATTGAAAAATAGCAGATCTACAAGCTCGTATAGTGTGGCACCGAGTGCATTTTGTAGAATCTAGTGTCAGGTCTAAATGGGTTAAAATACTAGAGCGGTGCCCTGGCCCTGTTGGGCCCTGGCCTACTTGGAACGATGCAAGTTGGAAATGAATGCCCACCCAGTTATTATGTCTGTGTCCCTTTTATGCCCATATATGAGTTCTTTGTCAGGCATGCCCAAATATGGAGTCTATGCAGATGTCAGAACATCATGTGATGTCAGAACAGGCCAGCTCCATATATGGAGATATACAGTAGGGGTGATCAGGGCCAGTACCCGGGTAGAGGCTTTTGTGCTGGTTCTGGACAATGGTGTATACCAGGGGTTCTCAACGTTTTTGGCCGGGGACCCCCGGAAATGCTTTGGCAATGTCTCGGGACCCCTGCCCCGCCCCCTCCCGACCCCCAATATAAATTGACTGCTACAATAACCTTAAACCATTTTGGGCGGGAATCCCTTTTGGTGTTTTAAGCATTGTTATAATTTAGCTATTGAAAAATAGCAGATCTACAAGCTCATAGCACGCCACCGAGTGGCGCGCTACGAGCTTGTAGGTCTGCTACTTTTGAAAAATCGTGAAAATAATTTGGCGACCCCCTAAAATAATTTGGCGACCCCCCGAGGGGTCGCGACCCACGGGTTGAGAACCCCTGGTGTATACGACGGACTCGACAACGGGCACTGCACTCCCTGTGGTGGTGTGGAACGCGTCGAATTTGAAGTCGGTGGGGCGAACGGTTCTCGAGTTACGTGGATTACAGATGTACACACGTACGTATACGCACAGAGACGGTGCATTTAAAGATAGATACGATCTGCAAGTTGATTTTAATACTTACTGAAATGAATGAAACCAAAATGTCTTGCTAGAATGACAGATGGAAAATTAAGAGAGCAATTAAAAATGGGTGTGATTGTGGTTGGTCAGCTGCCGTGGAGCAGAATAGCACAGATGCAGATAGTGTACAGACCAGTGCTATACGCTAGTGTATTAGCACTGACAAAACTACAGTAAGTCCTACACAAATACTAAGTCTGGTCCTCATGTTGCCCATAATGACTCAACACAACAGTGATACAGAGATGAGACAAAGAACACAAGATACTGTATACACAATAGACAAAGATTTCGGACATATGCCAGTGCAGAATGAGTAAATGCTGTAGGCAACATACATCACTAGCATGCAAGGCGTTTTTAGTAATGTCACAGCACACAGACTGCACCTCCACTGCTTTAAGAGCCATTCTAACAAGCAAGGGAGGTCACCTTCACCTGGGCCTGATGTTGGGGGGCAGCTGTGTGTGCTGAAAAATGAGATCAGCTGCTTGCTCACCGGGACACATGCAGCAGTCTGGAACTACCCAGGGCCCAGTGTTGCGGCTAGCATACGGTGGCCCCCGCTACAATAAAGACAAAGTGAGCAGCCCCGTCTCTCTCCCAGCCCGCCCGCCCGCCTGCGCCCGCCGTCCCGGGGCATGTTAGGTCACCTTGACGCCTGAGCCCGGTGAGGGGAGCCGCGCCCCGCTCCGGGGCAAAGAAGGAGGCAGTATGGGTAATGAGGCGTTGCCATGCAAGTAGAACAGCTTTTGACTAAACCCCTTTACACACACACACACACACACACACACACACGCTGTGCTATTCTACAGTACCCCTCAGTGTTTACTGAGGGGACAACACAGCTTGTTGGAGACCTCTCTCAGGGGTTCTTAGTGCACGAGGAGTTTCACTGGCATGATACAAGACTACATACGGAACAATAAGTCACGCTGCTCGGATAAAATACAATGTATGCCTTATTATGCTTTGAGTATAATATGCTTAAAGTAGAATTTATAAATTGTGTTCTATCGCTTCTGTTGCATGGGCAGAAACGTTGAATTACCATATTTCAACTTTTTTGTGTGTGTATTTAAACTATTCCTGAAAAAGTAGCAGATCTGGCAATTTAGACACATTTTTAAAGTGACAGTGATTAAGTCTGTCAGTGGGTGTTATGAATAATGGACCAATATTTCATATTCAATATTTAAAATTATTATCACGCGCTTGAGACGAAATAACAACTACACTGGATCAATTGGCTTCTTTATTCCATTTCCTGGAAAGTAAGCATTTTTGGACATCACTTTCCACCCAACAGTGACGATATACGCAATGCACTGAGACAGTAATTGAAATGACTTTTGCCACTGTTTAACAACATTAAATTCTGGATTTTACAGCGTGACTCGGGCCTATTCTCGTGTTCTTAGGATAAGACGTTTCCACTTCTCCGCTGCCTGGCCTCGGCTTCCAAACCCGTTCAAAAGTGAAGGCCTTACAGTGTATGGGTTACAGAGGTTGTCGATTCTGCTCAAGACTGAAACCCTGGGAGACGTCTTTGTTTTGGAACGAACCAACACGTCTAGCTGAGAAAATACAGTGAATCAGCCAAGCGTGAAACACTCGTTTTGAGAAGATCAATTTTTCCGTTCCAAGTACGCCTAGTTATGATGATTGTCAGCGACGGGGTTTAATCATTCAGCATCTTGGTCTCATAAAGAGAGGGGAAGGTACAGTACTTTCCTATATTGATTCAATGTTAAACATTTGCTAATAGCCTCTGAAACTCTGTGGTGTCCCATGAAGCCACCGGAATGTTGGGACTGTGCTGCTCCCTTGTTGAGTGAAAGCCAGGAGGAATTCCTGACCATCACTTATACTCACCACGCACGCACGCACGCACGCACGCACGCACGCACGCACGCACGCACGCACGCACGCACGCACACACAAAACAGATAGAGAGAGATGGTATTGTGTGGAGAGGTGCATGATGTACAGTACGTACCTGTAACAATGGAAAGCACTTTCATTTAGATCCATATACTTAGGAGGTACTCTACTGTGGGTCGGGGTCCCCAGATGACAGTGAAGTGACAATTAACCTAAAAAATGAAAGAAATGGAAAAGAGGAAGAGGAATAAGACCATTACTGCATCAAAAGTAGATCAACTATTATACTACATAAAAATGGTTAAACTAAATAATATAAGAGGAAAGATTTGTGACAAAAGCTGCTATGCAAGCTTGCAACGTGAGGCGTTGTGAGCTTGTAGATCTGCTATTTTCACAATATTTATCTGTGGAATCTAGTCAAGCTAAATCGAATGCCTCAACTCCTACATTCCAAGTGCTTGTCAGGGTGGGAGGGGAGGTCCCCAGTTCAAATGTGATTATTTGGGGGGGTCATGGCCTGAAAAGGTTGAGAACCACTGCTCTACTCACTGTATGCATTGTTGGATCATGAGGAGAAAGAGGAAGTGAAAGAGATTCCACCAGAGGAGAAGAGAGAGTAATAGAGAACTCAAAACAGAACAGCTAGCACGCAAAGAAATACCAAGATGCATTGACCTTAGATAGAGGAGTGAATGCTTGAGTTTGTTAACCGGGCCTATTTGAAATGGCTTAAACCTCCATACAAAGTTCCGTTCAAACTTCAAATCGTATGGCAGGGGCCAGGGGCCAGGGGTTCCCACATGTTTTCAGCTCGAGACCCAGCAGAACTTTCGTATCTTCCCACGTTCCCAGGACCCAAAGTTACAGAAGTGCATTATGAATTAACCACTTAAGCCCTAATAACAAATAGCCGATCACAAGCTCACAACACTATGGGGGGTTACACTGTATATTTAAAAGAAATCTGGAGGAAAGAAAGTGACTTTTTTTTTATGAAATGTGTTTTTGTATAAGCAAGGTCAATAGGTTAAAGGTCAACAGGATATTAATGGAGAGTTTGGAGACCCATAAAAAACAGGTCAGCGAACCAAAATGGATAGATTTGCGAGAATATGTTTGGTAAATGCTGTGGTATGATACTGTACTGTAACATTATACCAAGTGATTACACTGCATAGGCTTCGTTCCGACATGAGAATTCCACGAGGATCATTACAGAATGTGTCTGATCATCAAATGTCTTTTTATTTATCTGTAATTGCTCTCTGAGTGTACACAGCTTGTTGACGCCATGCTGAAGAGGATTAACATATTTGCATTAAACATGAAACTACGTGTAAAATTAAGCTCGTTATCTCCTGCATAAAACCTCAGAGGTTCCAATTCATTATTTAGCCATTCCTCCATCCTCTTCTGCAACTGGAGCCTCGGCCTGCTGTGAATGTAAATCGCTCAAAATCCTGGAAAGCCACTCTAAAAGAATTCCACAAACGTGTGCGCCATATCGGTATTAGGACATTGAGCCATACTGTAGAAAAATGAACCACAGTTGTTTTTGTTTCTCCGTTTTCGCAAGATGATGTATGATTCCAGACGGTTTCTTCCTCTTTTCCCTTTTTTCTCTCGCTGTTCGGTTCTGTCCGTCCCGCGAGTAGTAATAGCCCAAATCTCCCTGTAAGCTTCACTACAGATGCTGGCAGGTCTGGCCTGAAACCATTATCAGAGCCAGATCCCACTGGCCAGCTTTCCAGTAACACTCTAACACGGGGATGTGGAACCAGAGCTGGGGCCGAGGCTGGGACTGGGGGCTGGGTGCTGCTGGCGTGACGCTGCTAGGGAAACCTATGCCAACATGCCCAAGAAATTAATACCAGCGCTGGGGCCTTACCAGGGTCCAGCATCACTGAGAAGGCTGGCTCCAGCTGCAGCGGAGGAGGAGGTGGGAAGATGGAGGACTGCAAATGATGTCACGAGGGCAGAGGTGGGGAGCGGGCGCCCCTGCAGCTACACTATAGCATAGCGACACACCCCACTTGGAGTGGAAACCGAGAAGACAAGACAATTGATGAGCGTCCCGAGATGGCGGCCTCACCTCGCCTCGCTCTCTGATGCGGAGCACCGGCGCCAAAGTCATCAAGAGAGACGTGTGGCGGAAGATACCGGAATGTGTGGAACAATAACATTTACATAAACAGACTCCATCAAACTCAATACATGCAATTATCCTTTGCCATTGCTCCAGTTAATCAGCTTTCATTAAAATAGAAATCCTATTGTGAACACGCCGAGCAGAATGAGTCGATAGCTTCGCTTGACGTCACAGCGTTGTGGCTGAGGAGGACAACAGTGCATTTCTAGAAGAGAATAACGCTTTCGGGGACATTTAAGCAGAACCGCTGCTTCCAAACAAAACCACAGCTCCCTAAGAAGTGTTAAGCACATTATATTGAGGCCAAGTTGCCAGGAATTTATGTTTTAATTTGATACAGTATTTTCTTTTATCACCCCCAGGGGTAATCAATTTGCACACATGGACATGTTGTTTGCAATGCATTGATTAAGCGCGACTTTATCACACACAGATGGATGTTTGGCTTTTGCATTAGGATTTGATACAGCATTGACTCTCCATCATCTCTTTATATACAGCATGGCAAAGATACCAAAACTGCAGTAATTATGTTGTAAAAACAACGAAAACACATTACACACGGTTCCTGTCATTGCACAACTGCAAGACGTTAAGTGTTGCCATCTTCTGTGTATTTTGGAAGGAACACCAGGGCCAATCCAAGCAGGTCATAAGCTGAAATCTAGAATGTCCGCGTCCAATCACAGCAATGATGGTTTAAACATCAGGAAATCATTTACATTGCTTTGGCGCATAGGGAGTTACAAAGTATCCCAGCAAAGTTATGACAACAGAAAAGTGCACGAACACACGCACATAGACATGCACGGAGACACGCACACACACAACACTGCCGTGTCCATGTGACTTCAATTAAAATGGTAATTTAAAAACAGAGGAAGGAATGGAGTGATGTATTTAGAGCAGAGAACTACTCAATTTGATTTCAGAGCTTCTGTACAAAAGTCAATAAATCTGTCAACTGTTATGACTCAAACTGGATATTTTCTTTCTTCTAATTATTTTGCAGCGCCTTAATGAGTTTCTAATGAATCTCAATGCTTGAAACTGTTTTTCCGCGATTAAAACCTTGATGTAGAAGGAAATCAAGACAGAATGAATCAAGACTATCTTTGTACAAGTAACAAACCGAGGAACATTACTGTCACAGAAATGAAGGCCCGCAGCACTCATGTTTCAATGAGGATGCTTGTTTCTTGTTCTCATAAATACGTTATCCTCGGTTATGTCAAACTTGGAAAGCGTCCAAGCTGAGGCTTGAGACAACATATTTTGAGTGGGCTAGCTAATAATGTTTGCCTCCGCTGCATCTGACTGTTCTTGTGTCCTGGAAAACCATTTTTTTTGGTAAGGCGTAATTCATGTACATTCAAGGAAAGCATTAAGTTTGTCATGGAAGAATGGAGTCAGAGTGAAATAAAGTAAAATACGACTGCGAAAAACTGACCTTTCGTCAGACTACTTTATTGGAGGATAACGGCCGTATTTTTTATTCTTTTTTTTGTGGAGTCGCACTTTTAATGGAAACAGACGCGGAACATTCAGCTGGGGAGCAAATACACAAAACAGCAGAGCTTCTGTTTTCTTTTTTCCGCTCCACTTTTTTTTCTCTCTCTCTCTCTCACTCTCTCTCTCTCTCTCTTTTTTTTTTTTACCTCCTCAACGCTCCCTGATGGCGCATTGTCCTAAAACTGACCGGACTTGAAATATGACAAGTTTAATACGTCCTACAACGAGAGTTGAGCGTGATCGGGTTACTAGAGCAACAACTGGCCTGTCCCAGCCTGTAGCACGGCCTGCAGAGCAGCAGTGTGAACGTAACCCGACGTCAACCGGGTTAAAAAATAAAAATAAAAAAGCCAGGAGGAGTCAATGAGGCAAGGAGAAAAAAAAGAGCAAGAAAATAAAAGAATAAAGCCCTTCAAAAGAAGCAGGCCTCTCAGGTTTGCACCAACCAGGCGTGCAGGGCAGAGGCTCCGTTGACAGGGACAAGAGGGGGACTATATGAGTTGTGGGGGCCGAGCGTCTTAATAACCCCCCCTCCACACACACACACACACACACACACACACACACACACACACACACACACACACACACACACACACACACACACACACACACACACACACACACACACACACACACACACACACACACACACAGTCGTCGTCGTCGTCGTCCCCCACACACACCTTAAATCTGCCCAGTGCCATTCCTGCCACTGCAGTCTGTGTGTGTGTGTGAGTGGGTGGGTGGGCCGCCAGGGGAGGCAGCGGGCGGGTGGGCAGGCCTGCCGGTGCTGTCACCAGCCCTGGTTGTGTTTGGATAAGGCCCGTGGAACATGTGGGGGAATCAGCATGAGACATCACACCTGGAGGAAAAGACAAGTAAATCCAGCCCCCAGTACGGCGGGTCCTGGCTCCACCAAGTCTAGCCAGCATCTGGAATGGATATCTGGGAGACGCTGCTAGCCTCCTCGCTCGGCCCGCTGAGGAGCAGCCGCTGCTCGCTCCACCTTTTGTGAGAGTTTCTTGCGCAGCGAGAGCCTGCGGTTTAGGAAGGAAAACAAAATGCGCTGAGGATTGGTGTTTATATAACTGTTTTTGGTTGTTGGGGTGTGTGTGTGTGGGGGGGGGGGGGGGGGGGGGGTTGTGAGAGAGAGTGAAAGTTTCTCTTCCCATCTCGGCGTCCCATCTGCCGGTCGTGATGCCGCGTCGTCGTTGACGAGATAATGTGCGCAACTCTTTTCTGGTACTCTTAATTGCCGAAACCCCTTCACCCCGATATGCTTCGTCTTGACTCTTCTTGGCTCTAACAAGTGTACAGATGCCAATGGTTTTCACATACAGTAGCTTCAAGCTGGTCCGACGTCTCTCGCCGTGTTTCACTTTGGAAACAAACAATACACCAACTGTGAGTCAGAATCCCATTATAATATTTTAAAACATTATTTTTCTTTTTTTTCTTTTCTCTCTATTTTTTTTGGTCTTCATCTTTCAGAGTAAACGCTCCCCACATATGGAACTGGGGATCTATCCGGTTCAGTGGAAATATCCTGAGATTGAAGTGAACAGAATGATAATTATAAATGGGGGTTATTGGAGTAGATGTGGCCCCAAGCCACCACCGCCTATGAGCAACAGGCAGGCTATGACATCATTACACTAAGAGCAGTGTGATGTGCGTGCATGCAACAAAGCCAACAACGTGTCACACTGCAACATGTAGATCTGCTATTTTCACTACAGTATATAGTTATATAATTAAGAATATATTTATGAAACAGTTGAGTCAGTAATGAAAGCGCCAAAATAGGGACACCTGGGTGGGTGAAAGTGGTTAAGTCTGGTAGGCCTATGTGTTGTTGTTTTTTAAATAAATATTTAAAGATGGAGTGCCATGTTTTTTCAACTTTTTCTGTTTTGTCTATGGAGATGACATTACTCTAATAGACCCAGGCCCCAGGTGTGGTTCTTCCCTGTGTCTTTTTGGTTTCTTCCTGAAAGCTGAAGACCTTTGAGTCAAAAGGCCCCATCGAAATAAACCACTCTGTCTAGTGACAGACTAAAATCATCCCCTCCCCCATTATCATACAACAACAACATTCAGTTCAGGTGGGTGGTGCCAAGGTGAAAACTAGGTATACTTAGAATAAGAATCAGGTTTATTGTGACATCACAATAAACATTGTGACATCACAGTTCATACCTGTGGGTGTAGCCACATAAAAATATAATTTGAACACTTTCTGTAGGCCTACACTTTTTTGAAATAAATCTTCCTCCTAGTATAGGCTATAATCATAATACCTGATGATCATGTTTTATGGGGGGGGGGGGGGGGGGGGGGGGGGGGACACGGCACTCCAAGGCTGTGAAGAGAGCACTGAGGGGGCAGAAGTAAAGGGCACATGTGGACACGCGTACAGCGCGTGCCAATGTTTGGGGGTGGTCTTTTTGTGGGGTCTGTCCCTCATGCCGTTTCACACCAGAAATGTATGGGCCTACATTGGATGTCTTATGCTAATGGAGCAAGATGTTCCACAATAACTTGGCCCACGTCTTTGGACAGTAAAATAAGCAATATGTTCTCATTACAACGTAAACATTAAAATATATAATATTGATAAGGGCAACGGATCATCCTGCCATTTGTTTTCGGGGGGAAAGGGGCACTTTGAGTCAAAACCAAAGAAAAGTATTAACAAGAGCATGACTATATAATAACTAGGCCAACATTGGATCCACTGGAACACACATTATTTGCGGTAACGGTTTTGGACGTACAAGCTTTCCGCCAGCAGTGATGATATATAAATGCGGAACCTCCGCATTTATATGACTACCTAGTCAGTGTGGGGTGGGAGCGGCCGGCGGTGTTGTGACTGGAACGATCGCGGCCGCAATGTTTGTTTACACGGAGCTGCTCGTTCACCCAAATAATCACGGCGCTGTGGGCCTTCCTAATCCCCACACAAAGTCAATGGAGCCAGGTTGAGCTGGCGACAGCCACGATAAGATACTCAAACATAGCCTCTTGATCTGCGAGCCGCCGCCTCTCCTTCCACACACTCCCCCCGTCCCCCTGTTGTTCCTCTGTTGCAATTCCCACGTGACACGGATTTCAAGTTCACCGGTTGCATTCGGAGCAGAATGGTCAGAATGGCCTTTCACTACGTACACAGTAAAAGTCTCCAGTGTGAATTTAACTCCGAGTGTACAAATGAACGGTATCATTTGGGTCCATTTGTACACTCCTCGGAGTTACATGAACATAGGGATTTCACTGTGGTGTGCTGGTCAGAATGTTGTTGTTTTTTTCCCTCCGTTCTCACATTCTCGTCGGGTCTTTAGCACAACAATGCACGAGTCATAGCAAGCTACTGTGGTCTGAAAGCCACTCATTCACCAAGGCACGCATATTTGAAATGGTGTATTGTTATGGTTTTGGCTGGGTTAGTATTCACACGGCAAATCCTGACGTGCATGTGTGTGTGTGTGTGTGTGTGTGTGTGTGTGTGTGTGTGTGATGTGCGCGCCCACCCGGTGACAGCGGCGCATGGCCATGGTAGTACATTCATTAACATTCCATTCCTAACCACAGTATTATGTCCACAGAGAAGGAGAGCATATATTTACCTTTTCCACCTTTTCATGGTATGAGGAAAATGATAGAGCATTGTGTGTGTGTGTGTGTGTGTGTGTGTGTGTGTGTGTGTGTGTGTGTGTGTGTGTGTGTGTGTGTGTGTGTGTGTGTGTGTGTGTGTGTGTGTGAGAGAGAGAGAGAATCAGTGAGAAAGAAAGGTGGAGAAAGCAAGACAGAGAGAGATAGTATGGTGAGTAGAAGGATAAATCATGGCTCACTGATACAACATAATCAGTCTGGAACCATGTCTGAATATCGCAATATTTCACACATTTACGTATCACCAACTTGGCAGCAGCAGGCCTCCTCCTCAGATCAGCGGAGTTATTTTCTGCCTCGTGTGCTGGTTGCTGCAGGACCGAGATACAGTTGAACCACAGCACATATGGGAGAGAGGCTAGGGCTCCGGTACCGCCGTATCGCACGCACAAAAAAATGTTCGGTATGTTTTAACACAGATAAAGCTGACATATTCTGGAGCAGCTCCGCAGACAATGCCCATGGAGGGAACAATCTCCCATCTGGCTGCACAGGCTCTCTGAAATCCTCTCTGTCATGCTCAATGAGAGTCGGAGAAGACAAAACATTCTCCCGTCTGTATGTCGCTCCTTATCAAGGCAATACCTCAGGGCCTTGCTTTGGATATCACCGCGACATCACCCCGCAGGGCTAGGACCCCTTGAAAAACGGCGAGTGCGATTGTCGGAATCTGAATTTATAAACATCTCTTCACGCTAAGATGGCGTAAAGGAAGCAGCCGTGTCCGTGTGGGAGTGTATGTATAGTTTGGGGATAGTGGCGGAGCAGATTAATTCTCCTGCTACAACATCACATTTAAAATGTGAATTGGACAGGAATATATGCGCCCTGGGGAGCTTTCATTTTCCGCCTCACGCCGTGTCCTGTTCCTCACAGTTAAAAGACGTACTGGTTTAGGAGGCAGGGTTTAGCCAGCCGTCTTTATGAGAACAAATGGCAGTGAAGTCATTGCTGTACTGGTTTTCTCCACATGATGGTGCAGAGGACAGTTCTCTCCTCTGCACTCTTTGACAACCCACATTATTTTTGCCTTAAGGATCTAGGATGCGTGTGCTCTCATGCACACACAGAGGGTGTGCATTCACACGCTCACATGAATATGCACACACGCACGCACGCACGCACAAAGACCACGGCTATGGAGGAGGAATATACTAATCTCTGTCATCTTCAACTGTGTCAACAAAGGCACTAACCACTGATTAGGACAACTATAATTGTTTTGCACGGGGCGTGAGGACATACAAACACAAACAAATAAACAAAATGAATATACTCAGTTGAGGATGTACTGTAAATAGTTTAGATTTGAGCGAGTAAATAAATAGTTTAAATAATTGCTGCTGATTAGAATGACTTTGCTTGCATTGAACAGACATACTGTAGGAGATATTGAGATGTATGATGGTTCAGCCTCTAGCTGGTTCATGGTCTATGTAGGTTGTATTGAGATGTATGATGGTTCAGCCTCTAGCTGGTTAACATGGTCTATGTAGGTTGTATTGAGATGTATGATGGTTCAGCCTCTAGCTGGTTCATGGTCTATGTAGGTTGTGTTCAGTGGTGGACAAAGTAGTAATCCCCAGTACTTGAGTCATAGTATATGTACTGTAGATACTCCTGGTCAAATATTACTCAACTACAAGTGAATCTTGCTCTGTTTAGTTAAAGTACTTAAGTAGTTTGCTTTTAAAAAATACACTCAAAAGTGCATGCTTTTCAAAAATAATTACTGATAGGCTTAATCAAAAGTACAATTTACAAAGTACATTTTCTTTTGATTATCAACACATTGAAAATGTATTTCCCCG
>NC_136799.1:31461857-31546857 GCF_951216825.1 Electrona antarctica
CCCTAGGGGACACGGGGAGTGAACTCCACACAGATGATAATTTTTTTGCTAAAATTTGTATACAAACAAATCAAAATGTAAAAATTGTAACAGATTTGCTATAATAAACTAAATCGATAATAGTCTAATTAACCACTTAAAGCTGCTATAAGCAATAATGTCAAATTTTGAATTACCTTTTTTTCTTTTTTTTTGTATTCATACAGCCAGCAATGGGTAAAACGCTCTAAAAAATGTAGTCTCTGTGACACATCTAGGGGCCACAATCTGCATTCAAAGATTTTCCTAGAAGCTTTGTCATTGGTCGATTTGCCTGTCTACTTCCTGATTGGTTAGTCATTTCGACCGGGTTTTTTTCGACCAATGACAAAGCTTCTAGGAACATCTTTGAACATGCAGATTGTGGCCCCTAGATGTGTCACAGAGACTACATTTTTTTTGGGAGCGTTTTACTCATTGCTGGCTGTCTGAATACCAAAAAACTAATAAAAAACAAAGTCATTAAAATGTTGACATATTATTGCTTATAGCAGCTTTAAGCCTTATTTTAACTTGGGGAGACGTTGTGGGCTTGTAGATCGGCTATTTTCAGCTAAAGTTCTCCTCAAAATAGGGATGCTATAGGGTTCAAGTGCTTAATGTAAAGAAATAAAATAACATGCTATCACTTCACTGCACAAAGATTTGGTGGTTCCCCTGACCCCTGTAGTAGCTCTGAGGACCCACTAAAGGTCCAGGATGATCGTGCCAGACACGTCATATGGCAGAAATAGCCAATCTACAAGCTCTCAAAATGTTGTGATGTGATGAGGTTGTGAGCTTGTAGATCGGCTATCTTCACTTCACTCTACGCATAATGACATGTATAAATTAAGCATATTGGCTCGGCTATTTTTGAGAACTGTTGCCTGCAACAACATGCCCAATGTAGGGGTGCCAGCATTAATGTGGTTGAATAGAACAGGGGTTCTCAACCCGTGGGTCGCGACCCCTCGGGGGGGGTCGCCAAATTATTTTAGGGGGTCCCCAAATTATTTTCAAAAAAATATATATATATATTTTCACGATTTTTCAAAAATAGAAGACCTACAAGCTCGTAGCGTGCCACTCGGTACTGTAGTGATACAGTAAACTGGATGTACCGTATGGCATCACATTTACCGTGAGAATTTCTGTTTTTCCCTCCTAAACAGAACAAGTATACGGCTTCTGTAAATCAATATTTTTACCTTTGAAACTTGTACTCATGCACCCCCCAAGTTCAATATACAGTTAGTATATACAATATGCATTCTGTCAATATATGCAATGTACAATATACCTGAAAAGGCTTATACCAATATTATGGCTCGTGCCCTATCTCATCACAGCACCAATAATGCTCCCACTCTCAACATTATCTGACTAAATCTATTTACTTACTTCCCTATTTTCACTTTCACACTTTATATTATTTGATATTATATTCTTGTATATTTGTATTTGTACATGTTTTTCTCTAATCTCATTGTTGTTCTATGTCTGAGAGCAATGCAGAAGTCACATTCCATTCCATTAGTACTGAAATAATACTGTATGTGTACATATTTGGTCAACAAACAGATTCCGATTCTGAAAATTAGACCGATGTTTTGAATAACACCGGCAGTGGCTAGAACGGTCTCATCTCAAAATGAACTGTGTGAAAAGCTTCCACTATGAGAAAAGGGCCTGTAAAGATACTGTAAAGACACCAACGTGTGTTGTTTGGATTACTGTGTGTAGATAGTGTGGAGAAAATTGCATTACATTGTTGTGCCTGTTGGTGAAACAAACAATCCTTAATGACAGAGGAGAAAGCCTTTTCTGATTGAAAACAATTCCAGCACTTCAAGCCATAACAAAAATCCCGACAAGAACATTTCCACCAAAAGGAAGACATTTCACGCACTGGGAGCCTTTTGTGATATTCCTCCCCCCCCAGTCCCCCCACAGCCCCCCTCTCCTCTCTCTCTCTCTCTCTCTCTCTCTCTCTCTCTCTCTCTCTCTCTCTCTCTCTCTCTCTCTCTCTCTCTCTCTCTCTCTCTCTCTCTCTCCTTTGTGTGCGTAAATCATCTCTTCCCTGCGGCCTGTCTGTGATCATGTTGATGGGAAACAAAGAAATCATCTTGAATGGCACATTAATTTCCTCCCTTCTCCCCCTGCCCTCCTCCTAATGAAATTCCCCTCTGCCACGGGGCCTGAGGAGCCACACTGGCAAGCCGTCACCAGCCAGTAAATATGTTTACCTTGGAGCACTACACTAATGGACTGTTTACTGGGAGGAGGTGGTGGGGGGTGGGGGTGGAGGAAAGGGGGGGGGGGGGGGTTACAGAGACAAGTCAGGCAGCATTGGGTCTGGGATGCGTGTTCCTCCGACCAAATGACAGCTCCTTTCTCTCCTCTCCTCCCCCTCCTCTCCTTCCCTAACTGACAGCGTCAACATCGGTCTGCTGTGGGGAAGGCTGTCAACCGGTGAAAAGTTGAAAACGGGGCACCAGAAATGCAGGTGACACAGCTATGATGAGCACCGGGTCGCACTTCAATTAAAGTCAGCCCCGAGGACATGTTTGAGTCCTCCCTAGCTATACGCGAGTGTAAGTGCATTCATACCAAGAGCCACTCTTGTGAGTTTGCCCGCTTGTTTCTGTCGGTGCGCGAGGCCTCCATGAGGCTGAGGCCTGGAGCTCGGTGTCACCCAAGCATCCTGACACTTCACGACAGTCAGGCCGGGCTCTTTTCTCATCAGCGGACAACTCCTTTTAGATAGACGGACACTTGAGGGACGTGACGGATCGGCCCATGTGACAGCAGCGGGCGTCTCGGTCTCCGAGATGTTGCGGAGATGTTGCAGGCGGCAAAGGAATTGTCTGACAGACACTTGTCCTATTTTAGATTCATCACCTGCCTCTTCTCCATCTATACACTACAGGACCGCTATATGCCTAATTCATACACGTGTGACGTTGCATGCCAAAAATCAGCATATCTACAAGCTAACAACACATTACAATGCAACGTGTTAGCTTGAAGATCAGTTCTCGTCAGCAAGTGACACTGCTGTGCGACGATGTATAAATTGAGTTTAGAGGTAATGCGTTTTCAGATCTTATATAAGTTATATCCAGTTTCGTCTTTGTCAACGATAATGCCCCCCACAATGGGATGTACATAAAATGTAGGAAGCTATACTCCAAGGTATGAACAAATTACAATATAAACTATGATTAATTAGCTAGGACTAATTCAAATACTGAAGGGGAAAGGCAAAAAGTAGAATCAACAACTATATGCCCAGTAAATTATCACAGCCACATATGGTGTGTAACACTGCTGAATAACCCACTGAAGAAAAGGTTTGTATATCTGGCAGTGAAACTGATATTAAATTAAAAAATACTGCAGGCTACTCTCCAGCAGTCCCTCAGTGTCAAACTATAATGATCCTGAATGTACAAATAACAGAAAATCCCTGCAAACTGTTTACTTTAGTCGAATGATATTTATTATTGAAAATAGGTTATGATTGAAAAGCCTTGATGGTAGCTTTCTCAAGGTAGCTTGTCTATGTTCTATAATGCATATTAAGCTACTTATTAAGTCTTTTTTTTTGCCCATTATACTCATTCAACTACATACAGTAGATCTACAGTATTGGTGAAACTGGTCCGTCTTACACAGAATAGACATTCTTGAGGTGTGTAAACTGTAAACACAAGTTTACACACATACAGTAAATACAGTATGTGTGACCAGTGTGACTTTCCATGGCTACCCAGTCTGTGATAATACCCCCCGTCTCGTCTAAGGGTGACTGGCGCCTGGCAATGCTATCAATGGATGTATTGATAGCATTGCTATCAATACATCCTACTGGTGGAGCTGGTGACAGGTTGCCTCTCTCAGTCTGCTGCCATCATGTTCAACACACAGCTCTATATCTCTCCCTTATCTTCACTGGCTTCCTCCCCTGACTGCAAACTTAGATATGCACTCTTAAAAAAAAGAAAACAGGCCAACATCAGAGCCCTGAGCACCCCCCGAGAGGCCAGGATTACATGCTACATGGGTGGCGGACACCAAAGAGTCCACTGCCCAGGGTTCAGCAGCAATCATCTCCACGCAATTAGTTCAGTAATGTTGCCGATGCCACCTGTGAATTTGCCGGGGCCATCCCGCGGAGCGCAAAGGCTGCAATGCGAATGGAAAGCGGAAGGTTTGAGCGCCTTCGTGCGCTTAAAAACTCACGCGGTAATGCGAACCGACTCGGGATGAAAGCGGCAGCTAAATATGTAGGCCGGCCCCGCCCCCACTTCATTTGATGTATGTCTTAGAACTTCGTCGTGTCCACATATTGACACGGTCATGAATTTCCATGTCAAATCTCTCTGTGGGATATTGCTGAGGGGTGCGAGTTCTGTCCCACTGCGATGGGAGAGTCTCCCCCCTCCCTTCTTCCATCTCCTCCTCTTACTCCTGCATCCTCCCCTCATCTCCCCCACCATCCTGCTTTCATTCCCCCCTCTCTCTCTCTCTCCCCCCCTCTCTCCCTCCCTCCCTCCCTCTCCCCCCCCCACGCCTCTCTCTCTCTCTGTCTCTCTCTCTCTGTCTCTCTCTCTCTCTCTCTCTTTACGCCAGCAGACTCCCATCGATTGATTTCCCCTCACTGTGACACATTTGGCGCAGCCGCATGTGGCCTATTAATTATATCCACAGCAGACACTCGTCACGCTCCTCTTTCCTCGACAATACATCCCCTCATGCGCACACACGCACACACACACACACACACACACACACACACACACACACACACACACACACACACACACACACACACACACACACACACACACACACACACACACACACACACACACACACACACACACACACACACACACACACACACACACACACACACACACGCGCACGCACACACGCACGCACGCACGCACACACGCACACACACACGCACCTATACACACCACATGCAGAGGCACATGACTTCAGGCCCCATAAGGCCGTTACACCACACAGCACAGCCACTCCATTGTGCTCGTGGCCCCGGAGATAAGCGTATATAGCCTAACTGTATAGGATCTGATGGAGACGCAGATATCCTAACTGTATAGGATCTGATGGAGACGCAGATATGGAGGGGAAAATGGGAAGTGGGAAGAAAGGAAGGAAACAAGGGAGGGAGGGAGGAAGGCAAACCTGGAGGAGGATGAGGAGGAAGCTGACAGCTATCCTGATGAACCGCTCCCACCTATCTCGTCAATAGAATCAGCCTCTTTAACCATTGTCGATAGTCTGTACATAATGTCAATATTAATGGGTGATTGTACATTACACTTTATTATATATATACAATGTATTACTTCTTTATGCGTTATGTTAGCCCAGTCAGTCCAAGTTCAGATGGCTAGGTCAAACTTATTTCTTACTTATTTAAAGTCTACTTATTTTTACATCTTCTTTATCACAGCATCTTTATCTCAGCATCTCTACTCTTACCCTGTTTTATGCTCACTGCGGTGCTGCTACGACACCTGAATTTCGCCACAGGGGTCAATAAATGTATATCAATGGATCTATCAATGTACTGTATCTATAGCATCTGAGCAGAGCCAGGCGAACCAGTTTGAAGCCAAGGTTGGGCCCACATTGCATCTGATCTGGCCAACATCTGCTAGCCATCATGTGTGTGTGTGTGTGTGTGTGTGTGTGTGTGTGTGTGTGTGTGTGTGTGTGTGTGTGTGTGTGTGTGTGTGTGTGTGTGTGTGTGTGTGTGTAGCCCCCCATGTACAGGCCCAGGTTGGACCAACAGCCTGAGGAGGCTGCCTGCAACTGCCACCCCAACCCTGTGCCCTCTGGCTTTTAGCAAGCCCACCAACCGACAGACAGACAGACCAAGAGGCAGAAGAGGGGGCAAGGAGAGAAGTACCGAGGCTGACACACTGTGTGTGTGTGTGTGTGTGTGTGTGTGTGTGTGTGTGTGTGTGTGTGTGTGTGTGTGTGTGTGTGTGTGTGTGTGTGTGTGTGTGTGTGTGTGTGTGTGTGTGAGTGTGAGAGAGACAGAGAGAGAGCGAGAGAGAGTGTGAGTGTGTGTTTGTCTGTCAAAGAACAATACCATAAGCTTTCGCTGCAGGCTTCTTTCAGCCTCAAAATCCCGGGTTTTTATATTTAGCTCGTAATCACTATAATTTCCAAATTAGATACAGACTGGCCAAGCTTGCATTCCTCTCTCTCTCTCTCTCTCTCTCTCTCCAATAACTCTAAATGGGCATCCCGACATCTCGACAATCTCCCATTGAGAGACACTTTAAATATTAGAGTGATATTTAAAGACCATGCATCCGTTGCGCAGTTAAACGAGCGGAGAGCCCAGAACGCGGCACCGTGGAGGATTCTGGGCAAAGGGGCAGAGGATGCAGATTAAACACAGATTACAGAGCCTTCCGCGCTGGCGGAAGCCTCTGTAATATTCCAGATTGACATTGTATGCTGGATTGGGAGATCAACCTGGGGGATTTATTATGAAAAATACCTTTTCCCCCGGAGATTAACGGGTGTTATCATTCATTAACCTTTTTCACAAACTCCAAAGCTTTATTTAGCCAGTGGAGTGAGAGAGACAGGATGGAGAGACAACATTATTTAGAGTCAGTGGTGTAAAGTAACTACTACAAGTACATTTACTTAAGTACTGTACTAAAGTACAATTTTGAGGTATTTGTACTTTACTTGAGTATTTCCAATTCCCAATACTTTCACTTCTACTACAACATCTCAGAGCCAAATATTGTACTTTTACTCCACTGCAATTATTCGAAAACGTTAGTTACTAGTTACTTTGGAGATCTTGATTTTGATTAGAAAACATACAATAAAACACTTCAACTCTATATACATTTGAATTTTTGGCCATTTGAACAAATCTACAAGCTCACAATGTGTCGCAATGCGACACATTGTGAGCTTGTGGATCTGCTATTTTCAAAAGATGTTTATACATTTGAAAACTTGAAATGGGACATTCTGCACAATGAGTAGCCTACTTTTACTTTTGGTACTTTAATTACATTCTGATGCCAATACTTTTGTACTTTTACTCAATGAAGTCCAGACTTTGTAACAGTGTTTCTACATCTCAGTATTGATTGCGACTGCAGGTCGCAGTTAACTATGGAATCTAGCATTTCCCGTCAGTGTATGGTTTTGGTTGGTTGGTCACCCTAGGCAAGCCCCCCAGGCCATTGTGACATCATGTGACATCAGCCCCATATATGGTGCCCAGGTCATCGTGACATCACGTGACATCATCAGGGATGGATATATAGTAAATGCGACCTGCTGTCGCAGTTAAGCCCATATATGGAGATCCCTAATGTCATCAATATTGTCCAGCAACTCATCAGACCTCAAACCCTTAGATGTCCATATATGGATATATGTCAGAACATATTCTGACATTCCATATGTTGATCCTTCCCCATCCATCATTCCTCTTCGATGTCTCCCTTTTGACTGATACCTGTCCATTTAAACTCTGACGGGCCTGCCCCAAAGTTATTAGTGCAGCCGCCCCCGGCAGCCGGACAAAACTTGAGTTCTCAACAGGCCGAAAACTAAGGCCCTACCTGGGCCCTCATCAAACCCATGTCCCCGCTACCACCCTTAGATCTCCATATACTGTATGGAGCTGACCTGTTCGGACATTCCATATGTTGATCTGACCTCATCAAACCCTGTACACTCAAGACATGCTCCTTATATGGGAAGTACAGAATTCATTCCATGTTGATCTGACCCCCCATGCCAAAGCGTCAGCACTCGCCCAACAGTCTGCCGTCAACTAGACGGATGCGTGCATCGCTTCCGTCTCGGTACTGGTACTTTTACTTAGTGTAAGTAAAGAATGCGAGTAGTTTTTTCCACCACTGGGAGAGAGACAGCAGGGAGAGACAACATATTTATTATTATTATTAGTATAGCGGCGGTAAACACAGTAGACGCCGAGAGGAGGGAGGGGCGAGCGGAGGGCACGGCTGGCTACATGTTTCATTAAGAGGGATTTCTTGGCGTAGCAGCGGAACACTCGGCTCCGCACCTTACGTCGCACACATAAACAAAGGCTGAGGCGCATGTATTATTCATTGGCAAAAATACTGAAGAGTGCACGCGCGCGCACACACGCACACACACACACACACAGAGAATACATTAGTCATTATGATCATCTGGAGTTTACACTGGCTTAGACGGCACGTGTTAGTTTGTTAGTTTGTTTGTGTACACTCAGTTATTTACATGTTCATGTGATCGTCAGAGTATGTACAAATAACTGCTCTGTTGGTTCTGCGTGCGATCCTCGTCCGCCAGACTTTAATTCGACGGTGAGATTTCCATCAAGGAGGCTAAATATTAGCTTGGAACTTGGAATTTGTCATTAATAAACCAATAAACCTCGGGTTAAATAATAATAGATGTAGGATACTCCACCTTCCCTCTACGCCCCCCATACTCTCACACGCACGCGCGTGCACACGCACGCACACGCACGCACGCACACGCACACACACACACACACTCTACTGACTCGATAAGGAAAATAAATAAAATAATAAAACAGGGAGAACCAGAAGCCGCCAGCCTCGCATAGTGCACAGTGGAGACAGAATTAAAACCCACCCCATTTGTTAATCCTATTGACACTATCTGATTCATTTTGCGAGCAGCCAAAGTAATTATAGCGTCAGAGATATTCTTTATGGGTCCTTGCCCATTGCCGTGCTCTATAATTAGAGAGAACACAGCAGCACGGCAACAGCAGCAACCGCCCGGCACAGGGGGGAGAGAGAGAGAGAGAGAGAGAGAGAGAGAGAGAGAGACAGGGAGAGAGAGGCAGTCCCCACTGATTGAAGAAGGGACCATTAAAATAAATAAAGAAACAAAAACTGAGGCCCCCGGAATACCTCTGGCTATCGATCTCAACACATGGCAATGCAAATGTCCGCGTGAGCCGTGAGTCAGTGTGTGCACTGCAGTGCGCACGTTCACAGAAGCACATGCACGTGTGTGTGTGTGTGTGTGTGTGTGTGTGTGTGTGTGTGTGTGTGTGTGTGTGTGTGTGTGTGTGTGTGTGTGTGTGTGTGTGTGTGTGTGTGTGTGTGTGTGTGTGTGTGTGTGCACGCGCGCATGTTCTTGTGTTATTCAGCGATGACTCCCTGCCAAAGAGGAAACATCCCACAGGGTGAATCAATAGATAGTGCTGGATAATGGAGGCCTGTTCAGACAGCTGTGTCCTGCCTCTCTCTGTGCCTGCCTGCCTGGCTAGCTGAATGGCTGGCTGGCCGGCTGGCTAGCTGAATGGCTGGCTGGCCGGCTGGCTAGCTGAATGGCTGGCTGGCCGGCTGGTTAGCTGAATGCTAGCTGAATGGCTGGCTGGCTGGCCGGCTGGCTAGCTGAATGGCTGGCTGGCCGGCTGGCTAGCTGAATGGCTGGCTAGCTGAATGGCTGGCTGGCCGGCCGGCTGGCTAGCTGAGGGACTTTAGATAGCCCATGTATGCAGCATGTCACACCTGCCAAAGCCTGCTATGTGCTGGTCAATACACAGCCCCCCCCCCAACCCGGCTTACAGCTCAATTCACACAATTATCACACAAGCGCACAAAAGTACACACACACACACACACACACACTCTCACTTTCTCACATGCACACAAGTACACACGTACAGTACTGTACACATGCAGTACGTGCTGTATGCACCAGAAATACACATAACTCAGATATATTCCTCTATACTACTAGCCTCACATAGCCAGCCTTCAGCTGCCTTTGCAATGCATATTGCCCCAGCCAGGCAGATTAAGTCTGGCCCCTCTCAGTTGTGGGAGGACTTCACGGCCGAAGTGGTGACGGCCAACCAAATTCGTCTGGAACCAGGCTATAACCAACCAGGGCCCAGTATGCAAATATGGGGCGGGACATTGCAGAAAACAATATAATACTGAGAGGGACGAGACTAATATCCACGCAGTGATATTATTGCTACGCGAGGCTACTATACTACTCTTTCAGGTAGTCATTATATATATTATATATATATTATATATATATATTATATAATAGATGGGCAACAATATGGGTTGTAAATGGGATTGCAACCTTCATACTGTATTTGCATAAAGGATGGTACAGTGTATGACAGATCTTAATCTATCAAGCTTCTCATGCGTTGTCATAGTCACATATGGTACAGTAGATGCATTTGATCACAGGCAGAGCATTAACAAGACTAGGTCTTGGTAGGGCTTTTAATTTGAAACAAACCAATATAGGAAGCGTGACACTCGGCTGGTATCACTTCATCAGTCAGTGACGTTTAGGATTTGGAGTAGAGGTCGTGCCAGTTTTAACCCATTGAGAGTGAGACCTGAGACCAGATTCTACAAATGTCTTCTAAATCATGCACTCGACCATGGTCACGTATAAGCAGCACCAGCCCCGGCATCAAATGATAAGAAAAGGTCAATTATCAGGATAAACTACATCCCATAGCCTCGAGGAACGATTGCTCTATGATTAGCTAGTCCGTTGTCAGGCCAACTGGCCAGCCAGTGGCGTAACTTCAGCAGCCAGTGACTTCAGTGACTCTCTCTCTCTTTCTGTTTCATCACACTTCATAATCAATACAAATAAAACAGACCCATTTCCTCTTTACCTTAAGTGCATCCTGTATTGATCCATATTTGACGACTTAACAAAACAGCCAATCGATATTAACAAGTATAGTCCCTCCGTGACGGAAGTGTCCACAGATTACAGTCACACACATCAAAACATGACTGATGTGTACTCTCGCACTTTCAATCAAGAGGGATTATTTACAAATGTGTCAATGACTAAAACGTTTTTTTTTTAAATTAGAACTCCAATCAAAGTGTTCAGCAAAGGGAGAACGATTTCAAATGGTGTTTCATGATGGCAGAGTTTCATATTGGGCAAGTAAGTCGGAAGAGAAAGTAATACTTTATTTTTTTCATTATGTAGTTTCAGATTAATTTCGTGAGTTGATAAATGTTATCGTTATCAGCAGTCTATAGTCTAGCTGTTTCACGCCGTTTCTTCCCCAGATCTCCCCAACCCTTCACTGGTTTGGGACTTTCTGTTCTAGTGCCATAACGAGATAACGATAAAGAGCTGGCAACACCAGGCCAAGAAATACTCTTTAATTAAACATCCACTAAGAAGGACCAGAAGTTTATCTCACACACACACACACACACACACACACACACACACACACACACACACACACACACACACACACACACACACACACACACACACACACACACACACACACACACACACACACACACACACACACACACACACACACAGCCATTTGCATGCTACGCTGCTACTGCAGGCCTGACGTCTAATGGCTAATGGGAAAGGACAGTGAGCCGTAGTTATCGTGCCTCTTCTCCCCCAGCAAGAAAAAAAAAGCCCAATAAGAACCAGTTAATCTTTGAACATCATTATTCAAATCAAGCCCTTAATGCCTAAAATATTTGCATATTTAAAACTGGCTAGCTTCTTCTTTCTTTTTTGCCCCAGGCTGAGGCAAGTCTCAGTGACAGGCAAAGACATGCAAAATGAGATGGTACCGTATTATTAATGTACTGCAGAAGCCATTATGAAAGGACCATTCTGGTGTTTAGACCATTGGTTATAATTCATGATATAACTCAGACCATTATCCAAAGCATGGTTTGTTCGATTTTATAGCAGGTAATCCAGCACGCAATATATAACAAATGTGTTTATTTTACTTTCTTTCTTTTCCTCAAATGTTTTATTATCATTGCACTCAAATTAATTTGATTGCAGAAACAAAATGGCCACTGTTCATAGCCATTGCTCCTAATGGGTTAAATGCAAAGGACAAAATCCTTAAAGATAAGTAAAAGGTAAGTAAAAGTTTCAAAATAATAACTGTTAAAGGGACACTTCACCCTTTTTGCAAAAAAATATATGTTAATGACATAGACACTTTCCTGGGGGTCTTTATGTGTGTAATTTGTGGTTTTAGATATTTTAGATTTTAGCAGTGAGCCCAGTGTCTCTGATGTCATGGACACTGGGCTCACTTACTTCCTGGACTACAATTCCCATAATGCTTTGGTGCACTGCTCCTCCTTGTGGATAGGGGGAGGGCTGTCTTACTGAGACAACATGTAGACCAGGAAGTAAGTGAGCCCAGTGTCCATGACATCAGAGACACTGGGCTCACTGCTAAAATATAAAATATCTAAAACCACATATTACACACATAAAGACCCCCAGGAAAGTGTTCTAACTCTTCTAAACCTCATTAATATATATATTTTTAGCAAAAAGGGTGAAGTGTCCCTTTAATGTAGGATATAATTATGGTCAAAGTTATTTAGAAACAATTACATGTTTTGCCACTGGAATGGTATTTTAACACGACATGTTTCTGAGGAGACAACGGAAGCCCTTCAGTTAGTGTCACTGTGGAAAAATGTGCCACTGACTTGACCAGCAGCAGCATTATATGGCTGCCATCTATAATTCATGACAATCAATCACCAACATGCTGACATCAGTCGGCTCACACATAGACCGCACAGGCACAGTTCAAAGTGTGCCACATATTGACCGTGTACTGCTCTAGCTAGAGCAATTCATGCTCGCGCATATACGAGTCCAGCATACAGCAGTCCTTTCTCAGAGCAGACTTGTTGACACGCCACACAGCTAAGGTAAACACAGCTGAGACCATCGGCACTGCAGGCTGGTGGTCCGGCTCTCTTCCTGTGTGACAACATGAAGTTAACGGCACAGGAGCCATACATGCTGGCAACACAGTGACACCACAATTAATGTTATCACCTTCTAGAGTTGCTTGACCATATATGACACATGTCTGCTGTGGAGGAAGGTTGACCATTATACAGTATGACACATCAACATGTCTGCTGTGGAGGAAGGGCTACAGTACATACTGTTGGGTGCCACCGATATTGTCCCTTATCATTTGACCCATTTAGGCCTGACCTCAAAATTTAAAAAAATCCTTCTAAATCCTCCAGTTTTCTGAAATAAATATTTTCACGATTTTTCAAAAATAGCAGACCTACAAGCTCGTAGCGCGCCACTCGGTGGCGCGCTATGAGCTTGTAGATCTGCTATTTTTCAATAGCTAAATTATAACATAATGTTTAAAACACCAAAAGGGGTTCCCGCCCAAAATGGGTTAACTGTCCTTTTGCGCAGATCACGCAAACCTCAGCAAAAAGAAAAGGACAATATCGATGGCCTCCAACTGTATAAGTACAATTTTGAGGTATTTGCACTTTACTTGAGTATTTCCAAATGCCAATACATTTACTTCTACTCCACTGCATCTCAGAGGCAAATATTGTACTTTTACTCCAATACATTTATTTGAAAACTTTAGATACTTAGTTATAACTAGTATAAAGTATACTTTGTAGATTGTTAATATTACAAAACATACATTGACCACTTCAGGCAGCCATATCTATACATTTCGACCATTTGAAAATAACTGACGTATTGTGAGCTTGTAGATCTGCTATTTTCAAAAGATGTTTATACATTTTGAAACTTTAAATGTGACATTCTGCATAATGAGTACTTTTACTTTTGGTACATTTCAATGCCTTTTGTACTTTTACTCAAGTACATTTTAAATTCTGGAGTATTCCTGTATTGCAGTATACTTTTACTTAAGTAAAAAAATGTGAGCCCTGTTTCCATCACTGGTACTGTACATAGTAAAATACTTAGTGAATGAATCCATAACTAAGGGGACACCAGGTCTCATCACGTTGCTGTAGTGACAGATCAACAACGTGCTGCTCTGAATGGACCTGACACTGACACGCAGTGCCAACATATCCACGTCCAAACAGGTCAACCATGCATCAGCGTGGCATATGGTTCATACTCAGCCATCGCTGGGAATGGTTTATGGCCATCGCTACGTGCAGGCAGGCACACCACCATATAGTGCATTACCCGGGGCTGCAGGAGAGTGTGTGTGCGTGCGCGTGCGTGTGTGTGTGCATGTGCGCGTACTGTACGTGCATCCACATACAGCAGCCTGTCACTAGCACCAACCAGAAGGCGTGCGTGCGTGTGTGTCCATGTGTGTCTGTGTGTGTCTGTGTGTGTGTGTGTGTGTGTGTGTGTGTGTGTGTGTGTGTGTGTGTGTGTGTGTGTGTGTGTGTGTGTGTGTGTGTGTGTGTGTGTGTGTTAAATGTACATTCACATCAGCTAAATGGAACGTCACTGAAGCATGTCACTCAAGCGATCAATACAATGGCTGTTTTAGCGGTGCAGTTCGGGAGACATCTGGCTAGTGATGGTATGCAATGCATGCCTGTGCATGTGTGTGTGTGTGTGTGTGTGTGTGTGTGGGGGGGGGGGGGGGGGGGGCATTGTCCAGAGTCCTCTGAGTCATGCAATCATGTAACATTGTACAGCCTTTGTAACAGAAGAGGAGAGTTCCTGTAATGTTTTATTCACGACAACTTCAAAGATTCATTCAAGCACAGGTGTCGAAGCCCCCCGTATTATGTGTCATCGTGTCCACGTATATTATTCATTTTCATATCGTATAGCATCTAAAGCATTTCCATCCCTGCAGAAAGTACAGTAGCTTGCGTTATTATTTGGCGGCACAATACATTATGATTCAACCAAGGACCAAAATAAAATGAAATAATGTCAAATGAGAAAATTTGGGAGAAAGACAGAGAGAGAGAGAGAGAGAGAGAGAGAGAGAGAGAGAGAGAGAGAGAGAGAGAGAGAGAGAGACGGATGGAAGGATGGACAAGTGCTAGTGTGAATAGGAGGGAGAGAGAGTATGCTCAATCCCACTCAGACCACCTGCTCGTCAGTTCCTCTGGCACCACAGATACTGTCATTGTCCACGCACGCACGCACGCACGCACGCACGCACGCACGCACGCACGCACGCACGCACGCACGCACGCACGCACGCACGCACGCACGCACGCGCACACACACACACACACGCACACACACGCACACACGCACACACACGCACACACGCTAAGCTCAAATATAAAAATCTCCCGGTGCGCTCACAGAAAGCCTTTCCCAGTCCCTCCCACATCAGATGCTGGGCACACAGACGGATTTAAAACTGTTAGGTGCTGTTCAATATGGGCCTGGGTTGGAGCCAAGCCTCGGCCACTTCTCAAAGGTTCCGCTGCTACCTGCTCAGTTATTTTGTTCCAGTAAACTTCACAAAGTACAGTGTGTCTCCCAACTGTCGGTTTTGTAAGAGCGGCGGTGGTTTTGCTTAAGGAAACACAAAGAGTCCAAGACAAACAGTGCTGGTTGTTCCTCCGCTTCATTTTGTTGTATTTGCGCTAGTCCATCCTCATTTTAAAGAACGGTTCTTAAACAAGCAGGGATAAAGAGCTTTAAATGGGATTATGCTCGGTTTAAAGGTGTTGCCAATTAGCCGAAATGTCACAAATGCTTTGCTACAAACGAAACAGAATGAGCCGGTCCGATGTATCACAAACTCTGGCTAATGAAAATGAGAACTCATGCCCGCTCATTAACACAGAGACAGGAAAAAAGGGACCCTCGTTGTAGGTCTTAGACAGGACTGTACACAGTAAAATCCCCGTGTTAACTCAGAAGAGTGTACAAATGGAATCGCTTCCATTCACTCTTTGGTGTTAAATTAGCACTGGGATTTGTAATCAACTGATGAACCATGAACTAATGCCAACAGTTCATAATGAAATACACAGACCGCTCCACCAACCCCTCCCTCTCTCTCTGCTGCCCATTGAGGGGATGCCATTGAAGGGACAGGTGCAGCTATGCATCGATCCTGCCCCCCCACTGCAACTACACACAAACCCACTCACGCACATACATACGCTCATTTGTTGCACAGCCAATATCGTGAAACCTCAATACCCTCAAACGTGCACAAAAACACATCACCCACCGGTGTCCTGTCGCACCCTGCAGCTCATTGTTTGTTCAGAGTGGCGAGGGCACTCAGGTACCAAAGGTAATGGCACCTGGGGTTATTCAGGCCTAAATGGGCGCTCTGGCCGCGCTGCAACTCACAGAGTGCCCGTCTGTGTGGAGTGGAGACTAATGCCGCCTGTGCACACAATGTCGCGCTCAACTACAAAGGACAGGTGTGCGTGCATCAACTAAAATTGTCCCCCGTTGCCTGGGCCTCTCCGAGTGGCAGACCCTGTCCATTAGACGCAATTTAGCAGGATGATCAGAGTGCTTGAAAAGGGGCCACATCAAAAAGGCCTAGAGAATCCCAGGTGCCCGACGCCAATACAGACCACGGCAATAACCGAGCCCCACTTACTGGGCCCTGATGTATTCTGTGAGCGAAATTAAGACGTTCCTCCCGCAGCCAAGGGTCTTTTGTTGCTCGGCGGAGAGGCGGGAGGAATTGTTCCTAAGTTAACATGGTGTCTGGGTAATGAGAGCTCTGAGGGTAATTATCATTCTGCGATGCATATTGATATTTCACTAATGGAGGGCTGATGGTGCTGTAACAGTAAAGTAATAATATACCTGTAGAGAGTGTACAATGGAGATTATTCTACAAGTACAAAGGCTACCCAGGAACGCTGTGATCATGACAGTCGCCTTATGTGGTGAGCCATGCAGCTTGGGTTTTTTACCTCCAATCAAAGGCTGTGTGACTACTGTAATTTCCAAACGAGGGTGAAACCAAAATGATCACACCTCTGTTCATTTCCAAAATCGAATGAAATTATCTTAAGGCTTATTCATATAGTTTTAGGTGATAAGGTAACCCCCCTGGTTACTTGGTTAGTGAAAACAGAGAGATGTGTTTGGGTGAGCGGTGAGTCACTTACAGTACCGCCACGGCGTGACGTCATGTTGTAGTTTGCGGTGGTCACCTTATCACCTAAAACCGGAGTATGAATAGGTCTTTAGTCACTAAAAGATAAAGTGTCCCAAGGTCGACTAGAGTTTGCTCTACAGCAGTGGTTCTCATACTTTTCAGGTTACATTAGTGTTTGCCCGGGACCCAAACTAGTGAAAATAGCAGATCTACAACACGCCACTTTGTGTCGCGTTGTGAGTTTGTAGATCTGCTATTTTCACTACTACTTCAATATTTTTAGTTTTCTAATTTATGGAATTTATTTTATTACTGGAAAAAAACCTGTTTAATTTAATTTTTAATTCATGAAAGTGTTTGCTTTTTTGTTTTGTTTTTGGAAAATGTTTTGAAATAATAATTAAAAACCAAACCCACTGTGTCTGTTTCTCCTGTCTCTCACTGTTGCTGTCGAAAAAAAGAAAAAAAAAGAATAGTCTTAATAAAATAATTACATTATGATGGTATTTTGATTATATTGCACATGTCCTTGGGTAACATCAGCTGCAGCCACACATTTTGCACACTACAAACTGCAAAGAATGTAACATGTAAAGAATGTAGTGAACAAGGTTTAGATATTCCATGTTGGTGATTAAAGCAGCTGCCCTTGGAAAAGTAACACTGCTCTGCAACAAGGAGAGCTAGCCCACAGTTGGCCTGCCAGTGAATTGGTTTCTAAATCCAAGAGATATATATATACCGTAGTCATAATTAGATAATGCTAGCAAGGACAGCTTGTGTTAATTAATACATACAGTATCTGTTCCGTTCAGGAATAACCATTAGGATATTATCATATCTTAACGGACACAATAAGGTTAGTGTAGGAACAAGATCAATGGAACAAGTTGCTCTAGATACATTGGAATATCAAAGGGTTCAATCATTTGTTGCGCGCGCACACATAGTGTCTGCTGAGACGGGGAGGTCAGGGTTCAATCCCCAGCCGAGTCATAACAAAGACTATTAATAAAACAGTGAAATGCCTCCCTGCTTGTTACTCAGCTTGACAGGGATGGGGGTACGTCCCTGTGTCATGTACAGGGGGTGTACTGTCTTGTACATCAAGCTGCCTCACGGTATAAAGAAACAGTGTGACCTATGGGCCACATTGCTCATGAACTATTGGCTCCCAAGGCTTACCACACAGATTTCAACCACTTACTTAACAGTAAGTCAAGAAATAGCCAATCTACAGAACTTGTACGTGGTTCTCCTATTTTTAATAGTAGATTTGCCATGCCCAAAATAGCGACGCCAAGTTGAAAGAGGTAAAAGCTTTTTGACCCCAGGAAACATATTTCATGTTATGCTAAAAGGAACAGTGCCAGAAAGTCTGGAAAGCGAGGCGTTGGGCTTCCTGTGAGCACATCTCTCTCACCTAGTGTATCAGTGAAGAGGGCACAGTCCGAGCTTTCATTTATCTTCAAACTCCATTTTGTATGATATCATTTCTCCTCCCGAAATCTAGAGCAAGGCCCAAGCAGGACAGTAGAGTTGGGACCAAAGGACACCGTGTCCCAGGTTACCTTGTTGATTTACGACCATAAGTCTGCCCCCGCGGTGACCTTTATTGGTGTCACCCAGACGGGGACGTGGGCGCTCGGACCGAGATGACAAAGCGTCTCTCCGAAGGTCGTGCCCTGCCCCGGAGCCACGTTCTCTGAAACTCATCACCGAGCCCGGACACACTTCTCCAGCTGCATTAACTTCTTCTGGGAGAAAGTGTCTACCCGCAGGCCATAGGACTGTGACACTAAAGCAATCATAACCACCTGCTCGTTGACATGCCCCAACTGTGCTGAAGAGCACCAGTGTTCTTTTGCCATTTGCCATGTTCTTTTTCTTTTTTTTTCTTTTTTTTTCTTTCCTGGGCCAGCATTGTTATGCCCCTCAAGCCTAATTTATGCTCCGGTGAAAAAGTGCCTGAAAAAACGTGTCAATACGCATAAATATGGTTTCAGAGTGCTGGGCTCCCTACATTGCAAGGCTCTTTCATGATTTCCTATTCTTGGCATGTAGGTGAAGGTTATTATTTTATAATTGCACAATTAGCAGATCTACAATCTCAGCGCATTCTGCGACGTATTGTGAGCTTGTAGATTGATTGGCTATTCATGTGAGACAAGTATGTTATACGCACGTATAAAATCGGGCTTAAGTAAAAAATAAATACAGACAGAAAAGGTACGCCACAAAGTTAAATAAACATAAACAGCTAATGAATATGAGCACACGGATACTGTGTGAACTGTCAGTCAGAGAAGAACACACATCACAGCTGACTACTGTGTATGTGAGCTATGAGGTTCTGACACATAGAGAGACAGACAGACAGTTAGACAGGGTCCTTTTACATTGACAGGTGTGCAACACTGGCTGGCTCCTTTGAAAAGCATCCATTTCCTTAGCAACTGGACGTCAGCTAAATTCAGCCAGGCGATTTTAGCAGATGGCTTGGTAAATACCTTGCCATGTGTTCCCGAGGAGAAACTATAATGCATCATAGCACGCAGGCACGCACGCACGCACGCACGCACGCACGCACGCACGCACGCACGCACTGCACACCACAGTCACATGAATCCCCTCCGATATCTTCACCACTATCCTACCACGTCACATTTTGCAGGCTCATTGTTATTCATACTGTACTGTACTGTATATATACAACATGTTTCTGAAGCACTTTTATAGTAGCCTTACCAGGGTTAATGGTGAATGTAATATGCAATCTCCCTTTGTAACAATCAGCCCCTGCCAAAGGTCTCATTTCATTTAATTGTGTAACCATGGTTACTGCCATATTGAACATACAGAGGCGTACGGGCAAAAGGTTCCTCTGTTGAGAAATGCCTCCAGGGGAACAGCGAACACAGAGCCTGACCAAATGCCTTGAACCGTAGGAGACACAGAATAGCTCCTTTTCAATTGAAATATTCCGTGGAGACACACTGATGCAGTGAAATGTGTGCATGGTTGTTCCAATGGAGGTATTTGTGTTTACAGACCAAGGTCTCTATATGATTCATTCTCTCTCTCTGCAGTGTGTGTGTGTGTGTGTGTGTGTGTGTGTGTGTGTGTGTGTGTGTGTGTGTGTGTGTGTGTGTGTGTGTGTGCTGTAGGGCACTGACCTTGCTCTACGCTGACCTGGCCTTGCTCTATGCATTACCATTTTTTCTTCCCATGTTTTCTTCCTTGGGAGTTTTTCTGTGACAGACTGAGGCTTGTGATTGGGTTTCTTTGTTCAAAATGTGGACCTGTATAGCTCTCTGCGACTGCTATGGTTATACGGGCTATACCAAGAAACATGTTAAATTTAGTCATCCTCATAATTCTTCTCCGTCTTTGTCTTCTTCTCCCTTTCCTCTGTCTTGTCTTGCAGCTGTGTGGAGGGCAGAAGTAGACCAGCTGCACATCTCAGATCAGCCAGGGACTCTGTCATTAACACAAGACCCCCCCCCCCCCTCCAACTGGCCCTGTTCTAAGGCCCGGTGTGTGTGTGTGTGTGTGTGTGTGTGTGTGTGTGTGTGTGTGTGTGTGTGTGAGACTCACAAAAAAGCTGAGGGATGATCACATGCTTCTTCTGGCGTAGTGAATGTGTGTTGGGTCAGATCATCACTGGTGGATGGATCAGCGTGATGGAGAGGTGCAGGTGGAACCACGAGACACTATTCTTCCTCTGGAACACATCATGGCTTTAGTTAGAACAGACGGTTTGAGGGTCTATGAATGAACTCAAACAGAGGCTGAATTCCTATAGCCGCTCCCCACAAAACAGCACTACAGTACTGTAGATGGCGCTCACAGTGGATTCCAAGGACTCTCCAGGTTCCTTTAGGTGGGGTCTAACTTCACCCTTACAAGTCTGTAACTCTGACAGTATTGGAAGCAAATGGAACCGTTAGGGTCCATTTGGTTTCATTTGGATACTGTCAGAGTCAGGCCCAGCGGGAGGAGACAATGGTGTAGGGGTCATTTGCATAAGTAGAGGGGGCAGCCATACATTTGCATATACCTACGGGCGCTTCGGCTCCTGTCTGTATGCGTGCTGCGGTGCGTTCTGTGCTACTGTAAGTGGCGTGCGCCCTTTAAAAAAAAAAGGTGGTCCGTTAAGCCTTAAGGGGTCAATGACCCATTTTGACCCCCCGCCGCGCCGGTCCTGGTCAGAGTTAAGGGGAGACCAGGCCTTGAAATGTAAAGGTTTGAGAACCATTGCTGCTGTGGACGCCCAAGGTTAGACTACATGCTCTTTTAGCCACAACAATATAGTGTGCACGCAAATTATCGGAATATGGCAAGCAGGCTCTAGGCCTGATCCAGCTGGTCAGTTTGGAATGAAAACTAACGAGGCTTTCTGCTGTATGTAAAGCCTGAAAAGTCTATATATCTATCTGCTTTCTGATCGTAGCTGCCTGTGTGCTAGCTGCTCTTTATGTGCTAGCTCTCTGTGTATATAGGCTGTCGTCTGTCTGTCTCTCTGTGTGTCTGTGTGTCTGTGTGTCTGTGTGTCTCTGTGTGTGTGTGTGTGTGTGTGCGTGTGTGTGTGCGTGTGTGTGCGCGTGTGTGTGTGTGTGTGTGTGTGTGTGTGTGTCTATCTGTGTCTGTCTGTGTCTGTCTGTGTCTGTCTGTGTCTGTCTGTGTCCGTATGTCTCCGTCTGTCTCCGTCTGTCTCTGTCTGCCTGCCTGCTGTCTGACTGCTACCGCATTTTAATGCTGGTGAAATGGAGCTTGTGTGTGTGTCTCTCTCCCTCACCGGCCTGCTGCGTGTTCAGCGCTCAGCTCCCCATATGCCTCTCCCCTGCGTTCCCTCTCATCCAGCCACTGGGAGCTTGATTAAGCCTGACTTGTCACCAAATTACACACACAAAGTTTACATGCATTCCCCGGCTCTCCAGCTGTTGCAGATTTGTTACAAAGAATAAATCTTGAAGCAGTTGAGTGAACAGGTCTGGGATGGCTGCTGCCACATTGATAGAGGAAGAGGGGGCGGGGCGGGGCAGTGGGGTGGGAGGGGGGTGTATTAAAAAGAGGCAGAGACAGAATGTAGGGAGACAGACAGTCAGAGACAGGAGTGAGGCAGGTTGATAAGGGATTTGACTTTTATTTTTATTCCATTTATCCCTGATCAAATTCTAATTTGTTAACAGGTCCAATCTGTCATTGACATCTGATCTAACACACTGTGATGATTGTCAACAAGTTGCAAAAAGGCAGCCAGGGGCTCGGGTGGAGAAAGAAACAAGAATCCTGGGGGTGAAATGGCGCGTGAGATGGTGGACAATAGAAGAATACAAGCTTGCATTATTGGGTGTCTAACAACGCATATGAACACGCACACACGCTAACGCATGCATGTGTACATACAGCACACTCAAATAGCATTGTGCTCGTTTTGTTTCTCAGACAACACAGTCACATCATTTATTATTCTTTGTTTTAATCATTTTTCTTCATTTGCCCTCTCCTCCATCTCTTTATGGTCATGATTTCTCTCGGAGATCATCTAAATGGCTGTGGCAGTAATTGGTGTGTGGGCACGATTACCCAAAGAAAGCACGTACGTATACCCGAGGTAATGAGCAAGAGCCCTGCAGCTCGCTAGACTGCTGATCAATACCATTAAACAACATGCACTTTGAGCCGAGCTGTATTCGAGAGCTCCGACACCCAAATGGATATTCCTCATAGCACTAATGGCTTTGAACTAGGCCTCCATTACCATGTATAAAACACTGCTTATTAACATAATCAAATCTCGCCCAGTGCTATTTTTTTTTTCGCGTCACAGATAATATGAAAAGACAGGAGGTTGCTAATGTAATTAAGCGTATGCTATAATTACTATCCCCTGATCACATGACCCCTCTTCTTATAACAAAGCTAAATAAATAGTGCCATTACCTCCCGCCGCAGTGCATTAAGGCTTTACACGTTGCCTTGACACACACACATCAAGAGCATTTGCCAACCGTGCAGTCAGAACGATGTGGTTACATACAGTTGGGTGCCACCGATATTGTCCCTTATCATTTGACCCATTTAAGCTTGACCTCAAAATTGAAAAAAAATCCATCTAAATCCTTCAGTTTGCTGAAATAAATATTTTCACGATTTTTCAAAAATAGCAGACCTACAAGCTCGTAGCGCGCCACTCGGTGGCGCGCTATGAGCTTGTAGATCTGCTATTTTTCAATAGCTAAATTATAACATAATGTTTAAAACACCAAAAGGGGTTCCCGCCCCAAAATGGGTTAACTGTCCTTTTGCGCAGATCACGCAAACCTCAGCAAAAAGAAAAGGACAATATCGATGGCCTCCAACTGTACAGTAACAAAAGCATACTAGAATTCAGAAAATACTTTATTGGGTTCAATTAAAGCTATTTCGGTTGATGCCGTCATCGATCATACATTTAAAACGTGCAATGTTTAATAGACTCGAGACTCATTTCTGCTGCAGCAGAACCAGCAGGATCACAGCAATGTTTAATAGACTCGAGACTCATTTCTGCTGCAGCTAGAACCAGCAGGATCACAGCAATGTTTAATAGACTCGAGACTCATTTCTGCTGCAGCTAGAACCAGCAGGATCACAGCAATGTTTAATAGACTCGAGACTCATTTCTGCTGCAGCTAGAACCAGCAGGATCACAGCAATGTTTAATAGACTCGAGACTCATTTCTGCTGCAGCTAGAACCAGCAGGATCACAGCAATGTTTAATAGACTCGAGACTCATTTCTGCTGCAGCTAGAACCAGCAGGATCACAGCAATGTTTAATAGACTCGAGACTCATTTCTGCTGCAGCTAGAACCAGCAGGATCACAGCAATGTTTAATAGACTCGAGACTCATTTCTGCTGCAGCTAGAACCAGCAGGATCACAGCAATGTTTAATAGACTCGAGACTCATTTCTGCTGCAGCTAGAACCAGCAGGATCACAGCAATGTTTAATAGACTCGAGACTCATTTCTGCTGCAGCTAGAACCAGCAGGATCACAGCAATGTTTAATAGACTCAAGACTCATTTCTGCTGCAGCTAGAACCAGCAGGATCACAGCAATGTTTAATAGACTCGAGACTCATTTCTGCTGCAGCTAGAACCAGCAGGATCACAGCAATGTTTAATAGACTCGAGACTCATTTCTGCTGCAGCTAGAACCAGCAGGATCACAGCAATGTTTAATAGACTCGAGACTCATTTCTGCTGCAGCTAGAACCAGCAGGATCACAGCAATGTTTAATAGACTCAAGACTCATTTCTGCTGCAGCTAGAACCAGCAGGATCACAGCAATGTTTAATAGACTCGAGACTCATTTCTGCTGCAGCTAGAACCAGCAGGATCACAGCAATGTTTAATAGACTCGAGACTCATTTCTGCTGCAGCTAGAACCAGCAGGATCACAGCAATGTTTAATAGACTCGAGACTCATTTCTGCTGCAGCTAGAACCAGCAGGATCACAGCAATGTTTAATAGACTCGAGACTCATTTCTGCTGCAGCTAGAACCAGCAGGATCACAGCAATGTTTAATAGACTCGAGACTCATTTCTGCTGCAGCTAGAACCAGCAGGATCACAGCAATGTTTAATAGACTCGAGACTCCTTTCTGCTGCAGCTAGAACCAGCAGGATCACAGCAATGTTTAATAGACTCGAGACTCATTTCTGCTGCAGCTAGAACCAGCAGGATCACAGCAATGTTTAATAGACTCGAGACTCATTTCTGCTGCAGCTAGAACCAGCAGGATCACAGCAATGTTTAATAGACTCGAGACTCATTTCTGCTGCAGCTAGAACCAGCAGGATCACAGCAATGTTTAATAGACTCGAGACTCATTTCTGCTGCAGCTAGAACCAGCAGGATCACAGCAATGTTTAATAGACTCGAGACTCATTTCTGCTGCAGCTAGAACCAGCAGGATGTTTAATAGACTCGAGACTAATTTCTGCTGCAGCTAGAACCAGCAGGATCACAGCAATGTTTAATAGACTCGAGACTCATTTCTGCTGCAGCTAGAACCAGCAGGATCACAGCAATGTTTAATAGACTCGAGACTCATTTCTGCTGCAGCTAGAACCAGCAGGATGTTTAATAGACTCGAGACTCATTTCTGCTGCAGCTAGAACCAGCAGGATCACAGCAATGTTTAATAGACTCGAGACTCATTTCTGCTGCAGCTAGAACCAGCAGGATCACAGCAATGTTTAATAGACTCGAGACTCATTTCTGCTGCAGCTAGAACCAGCAGGATCACAGCAATGTTTAATAGACTCGAGACTCATTTCTGCTGCAGCTAGAACCAGCAGGATCACAGCAATGTTTAATAGACTCGAGACTCATTTCTGCTGCAGCTAGAACCAGCAGGATCACAGCAATGTTTAATAGACTCGAGACTCATTTCTGCTGCAGCTAGAACCAGCAGGATCACAGCAATGTTTAATAGACTCGAGACTCATTTCTGCTGCAGCTAGAACCAGCAGGATCACAGCAATGTTTAATAGACTCGAGACTCATTTCTGCTGCAGCTAGAACCAGCAGGATCACAGCAATGTTTAATAGACTCGAGACTCCTTTCTGCTGCAGCTAGAACCAGCAGGATCACAGCAATGTTTAATAGACTCGAGACTCATTTCTGCTGCAGCTAGAACCAGCAGGATCACAGCAATGTTTAATAGACTCGAGACTCATTTCTGCTGCAGCTAGAACCAGCAGGATCACAGCAATGTTTAATAGACTCGAGACTCATTTCTGCTGCAGCTAGAACCAGCAGGATCACAGCAATGTTTAATAGACTCGAGACTCATTTCTGCTGCAGCTAGAACCAGCAGGATCACAGCAATGTTTAATAGACTCGAGACTCATTTCTGCTGCAGCTAGAACCAGCAGGATCACAGCAATGTTTAATAGACTCGAGACTCATTTCTGCTGCAGCTAGAACCAGCAGGATCACAGCAATGTTTAATAGACTCGAGACTCATTTCTGCTGCAGCTAGAACCAGCAGAACCAGCAGGAACCAGCAGGATCACAGCAATGTTTAATAAGACTCGAGACTCATTTCTGCTGCAGCTAGAACCAGCAGGATCACAGCAAAGAAAGCCATCATGATCAGTGGTTTAACCCATTCAGGCCTGACGTCGAAATTTAAAAAAAAAAGTTTTCTAAATCATGACAATTTTCGGAAAGATTTGAGGCACATTTTAACGATTTTTCAAAAATAGCAGACCTACAAGTTCATAGCGCGCCACTCGGTGGCGCGCTATGAGCTTGTAGATCTGCTATTTTTCAATAGCTAAATTATAACATAATGTTTAAAACACAAAGGGGTTCCCGCCCAAAATGGTTAATGTGGTTAAACGCTAACGTGACATGGATGCGTTCCAGGTCTCAATGGATTAATTACAAACATTTTAATTTGCATCTTGGGGCTCAATTCATCAAATCCATCTTAGCAGCTAACAGCCCCCTTTTCTCCCTCCATATGCCCAATAAATAAATAAGAGGCTAGACGAGATTCTGAGGCCCAGGAAGTGATTATTATTTCGCTAACAATTACCGAGATGCTAATGGCTATTGTATTGATTGCTCTGCCCTTTGAGATCAAGGTCATATGAAAATGTAATCAAAAAGGCTTTGATAATTCCCGCTGAGCCGCAAAATTATAAAAGGCAGTAGCGTGGCCTAAAATATCCTCCCACCATTAAAAACCTGACTTAACTGTTAATGTTTCACATTATAATGAAGCGGATCTCCATAAATATTATGATGCACAGCATTCCCTTGTAATTGAGGTAGCTGGTCGACTGTTCCTGACAATAATAGCACACTACAATTGTGTCCTGGAGCTTAGCTTAAGAGATACGCAGAGCATTTGGCGTGCTCTGTGTAGTGTGTGTGTGTGTGTGTGTGTGTGTGTGTGTGTGTGTGTGTGTGTGTGTGCGCGCTCAGTCATGCACATATTTGTATGGCATATATTGTGTGTTTTGTCATCATTAACACACACACACACGTGTATTGTACACGTTGATCACCAACATTCATGTCATGTTAAGACGTCACAGAGAGTTAATGGAATGATTGATGAGGTGGCG
Source organism: Electrona antarctica (assembly GCF_951216825.1). Taxonomy (NCBI): domain Eukaryota; kingdom Metazoa; phylum Chordata; class Actinopteri; order Myctophiformes; family Myctophidae; genus Electrona; species Electrona antarctica. The sequence continues at coordinate 31,488,970 of NC_136799.1, forward strand.
TTAGCCGATCAGCGAATACATTCGAGCCAACATAGGCTTGCGTAAATGCACAATGAACAACTGCATGATAACGATGCTGTCTAATGACTGCGGAAGGTTTCACTGTGAGGTAGAACCAATGCAGCGGACTCATAAAGAACATTCTACCCTGCAAGTGTTTCCTGTCACTCCCATTTTTAAGCAATTTCCACGAGTCAGATGTGAAATTTACTCATCATTAATTCACCCAGGCAGACTTTCTCAACCTCACTACATTAGTTCTGTCAACTCATTAAAGTCGTATCAGTGTGTGTGTGTGTGTGTGTGTGTGTCGTTCAAGCAATGGGTTGTACTGCAGAACAACAATCTATTGCGTCAATATTTGTATTGTTTACACAGCTACAGTATCAATGTCATGCGGGCATAATGCAAGACAATTTAGGCAAAATGTGAAAACCAATAACAGAAGGCACCTCAATTAAAAAAAGGGAGTGCAACCCGACTCTTGAATGGAATCCACGTGCTTCACTACACCACTAAGGGTTTCATACAGCGAGTACACGCCGTCCCCAACCCTCCTGCATCCCCGCAGAAAGCAGACAAGACATCCTCCCTCGTCATGCCCTAGAACCCGCCGCGTGTTTAGGAATCACACTCCGTCGTGACTCCGCGCCGCGCAGTGCCTGGGAAAGATACCGCCACCGCCCGCCCGTCCCAAATTTCCATCAATGGCGGCTCGACTCCTCGGCAGCAACTCTCTGATAGGTTAATCCCTGTATCACACTTCAGCACCAGTTCACTAAGCTGCTTAAAAGGACACATTAGAACGACGACAATGACCCGCTAATGGTGTTACATTTCTCTGAAGCATTATGAGCTATCTTTGTCACGTTTATCTTATAATGAGATCTGTCAATTGGTGGCGGCGGCGGTGGGAGCTGGGGGGAGAGGGGTGTTTCCGTACAGCAAGCCAAGGACGTTGATATTTTCACATAATAAATAATGACCTAGAAAAGGGGGAGAAAACAAACCTTGATCCCTCTCGCCTGATCTGTTTTCTTAGCAGGCGACTGAGCGGGGCAGCCCCATGGGGGCCTTGGAGCTCAGTGTCACCATTTAGATTACTGGCTGCTGTGCAGACCCAAGTCCTCAGGGCCGTCACAGCAGCCCCAGCCACACCATGTGTGATTGATGACTGCAGGTTCCCATGGGCGTTTTACAACATTTCCTCAAGCAATGTCCCCTGAAGAAAAAGTGCCATAATTTATCATGCTATTACTGTACCAAGTCCAAATAGTCAATTGCTCCCCCTCTAATTTTATTATGGTGCGAATTGTCGAGCTCTTATCTACTTCTCTGATGCACATTCTATATTCAAGCAAAGCAGCGGGGCTCCAATTTGCCTTGGAATTATACCTAATGAATAGAAAGATGGAAAGTACAACAACAACAAAATGGAATTTACTTGATTTACTTTACTGAAATGCTAATACTACTGTATAAAACTCCCTCTATGTGTGATCTGACTGATGTCAATGCAGATTCAGTCTTGCAGAATCTCTTCAGTGTTAATTCCTCTTAGAAAGTGTACACAAATGTGTTGGTTACAATTGTACTCTCCGAGTTACGAATGGATACATTACCAGCCAGTATTTCACTGTGTGGAGGTATTGCTAAGATAAATATCAGCTGATTCAGATTCACCAGAGCCAATGACTATTGTGGTCCATGAATCATGATATCAACATTCTTTACAACCACAGCTATAGCACTTGGGGTGGAATGTGGATTTGGATTAGTTTCTGCCCTCACACACTGTTTTAAAATCGCTAAAGCTTTTAAAATTTCCAGCCCGCCCAGAAAATGATTTGATGACTAAATCCAGGACAACCGCAACGAAACTAACTTTGATTTTCTGCCTTTCATAACGAGCACATTATTAGACTCTATTTGTCTTAATAGGAACCACTTTAACCACGTGAATGGATGTGGAGGCGCGCACACACACACACACACACACACACACACACACACACACACACACACACACACACACACACACACACACACACACACACACACACACACACACACACACACACACACACACACACACACACACACACACACACACACACACACACACACACACACACACACACACACTTAAACCTCTTCCGACGTAAAAACAAAATACATTGCACTTAGTTTACTCACACATTTGTTTAATAAACGCCATTGACAATGTTGTAATTTTGTCCTTAAAACATTAAATGCCATTAACAATAAAGAGAATTTAATGTTTGTGTTGGCACCGTTTGTTTTATATCACCATTACATCACCTAATCATAGCAACATGAGTTAGACTTTAATATACTGTATTAGCGCCCCTCACTTCACACGGGTATGTGGTTTTTATCAATACAAATGAAAATAAATCGATCAATCAATCTTTTCCCCAAAACATCTACTCACTCAGCTCTCACCCACCTCCACCCAACACGCACAGATAGATCCCGCATATTCGCGCATGCGCACACATACACACATACACACAATCAAGTAAGAGCTGTGGCATGTACACATAAACAAACACTTAACCCAGATGCTAGTATCACTGTCTCAGACACTAATCCAAAAAGAGCTAAGCTCTATTACTTTTAATTATCCCTGACAGCCTCTTGCTTTAATCTACGCAGAGCACGTGCAAACGAGCTGTTACTACTCGGCCTCTCAGAGAGAGAGGAGAGGAGAGGAGAGGAGAGGAGAGGAGAGGAGAGGACGGCAGCTAGCCTCTGCCTGCTGAGAGGGGCCTTCTCCCAGCCTGACACCACTGGTGGTGGAAGAAGTACTCAAATGTTAAGTAGCAATACCACAATGTACTGTAAACATACTTTGTTACAACTACAAGTAAAAGGCCTGCATGTATTCAACATTTAATGTGAGTAAAAGTACAAAAGTATTGGCATTAAACTATACTTTAAAATCGTTTGAAAGTAGCCCATTTACAATAGTAGAGGAGCATAGGGAGAGAGAATGGTGATTTCGCGCTAATTTGTCTAAAAGCGCCAAGATTTGCACATAATATGTATAGCCAAGGGCCTGCTCTAATGATTTAGCTAGGGTGCCCACCTTCAGGGTCACCACAGTGGCCAAATCCATATACAATGATTTAGCTAGGGTGCCCACCTTCAGGGTCCCCACAGTGGCCAAATCCATATACAATGATTTAGCTAGGGTGCCCACCTTCAGGGTCACCACAGTGGCCAAATCCATACAAGCATTGCGACGCGTTGTAGATCTGTGTAGAGCCGTGTACAGTAGATCGGTTATTTTCGATCGGCTAATTTCGAATAGACCTAAATAGAGCTAAATAGACTATGGAATAGAGCTAAATTGATTGATGTACGTTTTGTAACAATAATCTAAATTTAGAAAGTAACTTAAGTAACTAAAGTTGTCAAATAATTGCATTGGAGTAAAGTACTGTATACTGTATACAAATGTCAAATTCTCAAATAAAGCAAAGGTACCTTAAGTATAGTACTTGAGTAAAGGTACTGAGTTACTTTCCACGACTGCTCCTAATGACCCGGGCTGGCGCTCGCCAGGTGTCTCCACGCTGGCTGAAGGCTCCGGGGCCCGCCATGTGGCATCTGGTGGTGTACAGGGGCCGGGGCATGGAACTATGGGGGACTGGCCCCTCTGCTCAACCAGGCCTGTCTGTAGCAGTGCATGCAGCCATCTAAGGGACCCTGGCAATGCCACCAATTCAAACCAAACCTACACAGGAAGTGGCAAGGTCACCTCTCTGTCTCTCTCTCTCCGCCTTAAAGTCCTCCACCTGCCACATTCTGCTTGGCTGTCACGCCACACAGCAAGGGAAGCGAGGGGGGGGGGGGGGGGGGGGGCTGGGTTGTGGGGGCACTTTTTCAAAATTCAAAATGGTAATCCATTGTGCATGCCCTATTTTCATGCGCGATATTATTCATTGTGAGACTATACACCTCATGAGCAAACACAGATTCTATGCAGAAACGCAGCGCGGGTTAACAACACAGAGGGATTGAATTGTGTGATATATCTGCGCTTTGTCGGGACACCTTGAGCCATTAATCTTTTGCGTGAAGGAAAACACAAAATGGACTCGCCCCGATCAGAAGTGTATTGGCATGCGCGGGCTGATTATTTATGCGGGTGCGTGTGATCTGCGGTCTGATATATACAGTATGTTGAAATTGGTGATAGAGTGCATTCGCAATGTTAGCTGTCCCGCAGCAGATCAGAAGGGGGGTGGGGTGGGGGCGTGTTTAACCCCTGAAGGTTACTGCCTGTGAATCCTCGCATAGTTTATTCAAATAGTGCCCTAACCAGCGTCTACGGGATTTTTCCCTTGCAGCAAGCAAAGCGTGACCTTTACATTTGACGCTTGACAGTTTCTCAGATTCGCCCAACCAGAACAGATTAATGCATATTTATGTGTTTGTTACTGAGCAGCAGTGGATGCTCTTTATCTCTCAGAGAACAAAAGACAGAGGGGTTTCTTTGGAGACGCGCGTACAGTATGCTTACGTGTGCACTCACCAAGATATACACCCAAACGTAGACCACATTAGATTTATTCTTTTAATTTTGAAGAGCGGACTGTTTTTAGAGAAGCAATATGGCGAGAGGGACGTGTAAATCCCCCTTCTTTCATGGACCAGCTGCATTGGATCCTCTCGACGTCCATGACACATGGAATGATGCCTCGAAATAATTCAGAACAATCCAAAATATACAACACATGACTGCTCCGTTTCTCACAGCAAAGCTTCAGAATATAAAGTCGAACATTGTTTTAGAATTCATATGTTAAAAATAAGACAATGAAGGCAAAATAGCCCAGATTACGCGACTATTGAGACCAGAATGATCATATAATGAAATGCCTCCAGTGCTTCAAATAAAAAAATATTATTTTTTTATGACGCTGCCCAATGTTCATGTTGCCATGAATACGCAGCATACAGCAGGTGATTGTATGGCCGTTTCTGTGCATAGTTGGTATTTTTTTAATACGCGGGCAGTCGGGCACCTGGCTGGGAGAAGATGCAGCCAAGATAATCTATTTAGATTGGCCAGGTTGAACGCTGTCATTTATCATGAGAGTATATGGCCGTACCTCTGCTGGCAGTCCGGCTGCTCCAGACAACCACACTCTTAAACTCCGCGAGTGTACAAAATGTAACCAAACGGACCCAGCAAAGGGTCCGTATGGTTACATTTGTTCCCTTGCCGAGTTAGAAGCGGATAAAAGTAACACTTTTTACCGTGCGCAAAGTCCACGTCCAGTGGCCTTTCCATCTGTCATGGGGTAGCTGGTGCATGGCTCACACCGCTTATTTGGTCAGAGAAATAAAGTTTCATGGCTTGAGGAAGGAACTGGCAGACATGGAGTTTGCACTACTGTAAGACAACATGGGCCTTCCTTTTCTCCATCAATGCCTCTCTCCATAAACAGTCCAGAGGTTGTAAAATGACACACACACACACACACACACACACACACACACACACACACACACACACACACACACACACACACACACACACACACACACACACACACACACACACACACACACACACACACACACACACACACACACACACACACAGGGATGTTCAAGGGATCACAAGGATCACATTTAACACGATGGAAGTCAGTATTATAAATACATGAAATAGGCCACGCTGTATAGATGAGGTATGACACAATGTTATTTCAGCCAAAACTATACTATTACTGCAGTACTTGTACTACTACTGCACGCTCCTGCATGTAACCACTACATGTTTGTTTGCATGACTTGCATGAGGGTGTACTATGTATGTATGTACTGAACTGGATGTGTGTGTCTCTGTTAGCCGCAATTTGCAACACTAGATTTTTGACTGTGTTGAAACACCAGCCATTGACAGCACATTCATCCAAACAGAAAAGTCCTGTCTGATTGTATTAAACAACGATAAACTCACCAAACTCGCCAACATTGCATCCTCTTTCTATCTGCAAAGTGTACATACTTTGTCAATAGCGTTCAACTTTGTAGTGTGTGCAGTGGCGTGCACAGACATTTAGAGGGGCAGGTGCTCAAGTTAAAAAAGGGCACCTTGTGCAGCGCGTGGAACCGGCCGGTTGCCTTAATCCATTTTGGGCGGGAACCCCTTTTGGTGTTAGCATTATGTTATGCTTTAGCTATTGAAAAATAGCAGATCTACAAGCTCATAGCGCGCCACCGAGTGGCGCGCTACGAGCTTGTAGGTCTGCTATTTTTGAAAAATCGAAAAAAAGAAGAAAAAAAACTTATTTTTTTTGTTTTTTTTTCAAAAGGGCACATTGCCAAAAGGGCAGGGGGTGCTCTAGCACCCCCTAGTGTCTATCTGTGCACGCCACTGCGTGTGTGTGTGTGTGTGTGTGTGTGTGTGTGTGTGTGTGTGTGTGTGTGTGTGTGTCAGTGGAGAGGCTCACTAGCATCCAGTCTCTCTCTAAACACACACAGGGTTGGCAGAACAAGGTCCAGTGAAACAGGTTGCAGAAGCCTAAACACATGGAGCTATCTCCCATCTCTCCCAAGGTCTGAGATGAGAGGCAGGAGAGAATTACACACAGATAACCCCAGCCTTTCTGATGATAAAGAACCAGGGAGCGAATAAGACCCACAGTAAAAATCCTCAGTGTTAATTTAACCCAGTGTGTGTACAAATGGAACCAAAGGGACCTTTACGGAGCCTTACCCGAATGCAATGCGGGTCGGGCTTCCAATGGAGCCGTACTACACTGGAATATGATGTAAAATCCCTTTCCCAGGTACAGTATAGTTCTACTTGGTTAGAACTTTATAAAGTGTTTGATTACAAGACATGGCTAGCAAAATAATTCGACTCTATGCTGGTTAAGAATGAATGTTATTGTTCTTCATGTTCAAATGTATCCGATGGCACAAACGTCACTGGTTCAGTAGGAGAATATTCTGGAACACATTTGTGTACAGTTGGTCCATAGTTAGAGATGTGAGCCAATTGTGTATTTTTCACAAAAAATATATAATATATGAAGTCCACGTGTCAGTATGCACGAGAATAATACCACGCATTTGCTCACAAATGGATCGGAGTGGGAGGAAAAACGCACGGCACTTTTGTTTCCACAAAAAGGCCCTTTCCTGCGGAACAATTCTGCACAATTATACCGCGCCACCCACCACCCACAGTAAGTCATTTGGACGGAGTAACCTCCACGCCTCAGCGCCGAGGAGTTCTCTAGCGCAGCTAAAATCTAAGCGGCCACATGTGTGGGAGCAAAGAAACAGCGCGCCATTAAAAGGTCCTGACTCACCTTGTTTTAAGTGCAAGGTCTAATTGCCAGCCTCTTTTCCAGGGGGCCAGAGCAGCAGCTGGCATCAGGCTGTATCTACAGGGAAGGCCATTAACGACGGCATATAGCTCGCTCAGAATGGGGCCCGCAGACCCCCATTCCCTCGCAGTCTCTGTGTTTCTTTGAGTGAGACGCGCACTGCGGGAGACAAACACACACAGAGAGAAACCCTCTGTGACTTACCACCTTGTGTTTGACTCATAAATGGCGCTATTATTCTAGCGGCGCAGTCTGGTCATTTTTATAGGTTGTCTCGTCATAACGGACGCCATTATTCAGTGTGTGGTATGGCGTCGTTTAGAACGGTAAAATATCTAACCCTTTGGCCTCACTGGAGTCACCAGAGACTCGTTGCCTTGGTGAGACGCTGCAACTATGGATGGAGATGAACAGCACTGTTTGTGCATGTGATTCATCAGCTGATGTATTGTGCTATTAAAAGGTTAATTGCTGTAATGGGCACTATTTTAGAACAACCAAATTGGAACAATTTGTATCCAACATGCACCAATCATGCACCATTTCCGCAAAGGGTTGGGTCTCTCTCTCTCTCTCTCTCTGGTACTTCTCTCATTAGGTGTGTTTCAGAATTGCGAAGGTTAGCTGCAGTCATATAATAAGCAGTGCATGGAACAATGACATGATGCATCTGTGACTGGTGCTAACAATAGACTGTCGGAAGGCAGAGACGAAGGACAAAGAAAAACAGAACACGCGCGCATCTCACACACTATCATGCACACACAGATGCTTTGACAGTGGTATTCTATATAGAGTAAGTAAACCACAGTTATTTTCTGATACACACGTACAGTATAGGCCTGGTATACTCCTACTACTGAAATACCTGAGGCTTGTGCAGGAAAGCTGGCTCAACCAGAGAATATTTCAGGAGCCCTGCAGTACATATTTTGATGATTTACGCAAGCCTGTGGGAGGTACGAAGGGAGGTATATGAAATAATCCCCCCGCCCACCCCCATGACTCCCTGCAGTTCCATCGAGAACATGCAGGTTTCCTAAACATACCGTGTTTATTTTTTGTAATTTTTTTTACCCACAATCCATCCTGGTCGCCTCCTCGGGGCACATGCAGCTGACCACATACGCGTCAGGACCAGCAACCTGTCTGGCACACTGCCAGTGGTGGAAAGTAACTAAGTACATTTACTTAGTTACTTACTATACTTACTATACTATAGAGCACAAAACATACATTAACCACTTCAACCCATTACATTTCGGCTATTTTCAAAAGACTTTTATACGTTTGAACATTTTAAGTGGGACGTTCTGCATAATGAATACTTTTACTTTTGGTACTTTAAGTACATTTTGATGCCAATACTTTTGTACTAGTTTTACATTTACATTTAGCCTACTTTACTGTAGGTACTGTAGGCTAAATGTTGAATTCTACTTGTAACAGTGTATTTCTACATTGCAGTATTTATACTTTTACTTAAAGTAAAACATCTTTCCACCACGGCACACATGCAAACACAGCACACTGTTGCCTTTCTCCCCCTGGACGGGGCCACACGTAGCCAAACACACAACACAGAGGTGGAACTCACTGCCACCCCTCTCACCTAAATACACACTAAACCCACTGACTCACTGGTTCTCAGTGTGGGTTCTGGGGATCCACAGGGGTCCTTGAGGGAGTTCCAGCTAGGGGGTCTCCAGAGAAATGATTGATAGTTAGTAACCAAATGGACCTTTACGGGTCTGCAACTCCGAGGGCGTACAAGTGGAACTAAATGGATCTGTCAGAGTTTATTTTATTTATTTATATATTTATTACAGTGTTGTACCTCGTGGTCCGAAATCAAATCAAATGGGGGACTGTGGCCTAACGTCATAATAGCATTATCATAGGGGGTGCTTAGAATTAAAAGGGTTGAGCATCACTGTAGTAACTCACAACCTCTTACTACGCAATTCCAGTCTTATAGCAATAGCATTTATGATCCCTGCTTATAGATCCCCCCCCCCCCCCCCCCCCCCCCCCCCCCCCCACACACACACGCCAGCTTAATCTACGTTCAGCCACTCTGCAGATGGGCTTGAGAAAGTATCTACGTCTAGAAATAAAAAACAGGGCCAGGCCAGCACAGATTTGAAATCCTGCATATGTGCTTTAACAGTGCAAGTGCTGAGCCTTGGTCCAGCCGGCCTTGTAAAAGTCACGGGCGCTGGCGAGGGCTAGGACAACGCCATTTGTCATAACGTCAGCGAATTCAATAATTAATGGGCCATATCCTATCACAGCTCTCCGGTTGATTCCCCCCCTCTCTCGCTCTCTCCGTCCCCGCACCCCACCACCCCCACATTTTCAGGAGCATATTGTAGTGTCTCGCGGTGGACCACCGCGGCCGTTTAATTCCTCATCGTTAAGAGGTGTCCGGACGTACCCGGACAATTATTTGCTTGCAGTGACAAAGTATCAGCCGCAGTGGTTCATGCGCCCCTTCGCATGTCCATGTGGGGCTGCTTTTATAATGCACCAATCCCAGGAGGCCAACCCAGATCTGATGAATTATGGGACTTAGCCGGTGCTATATACCTGAAAGTGAGTAATAGGAAGAAAAATAAGAAGTCTTACAGTAAGTGTTATATATTATCTCTCTGGCTGCGTTGGAGAACCGTGGGAATGAGAGCAGGGCCATAAAGAAAGTGTGGGTTTTATGCACGATGTCAAACACCAACCCATGTTCCTCTCTAGCTCAACATTTGTATTTCACAAGCAGGCCCCTCTCCATCTACCATGGAAGAGACCACCTCGGTTCTCTTCCCACTCAAACTCCTCTCCTACAGTAGCTATTAGGAATCCATATAGAGGGGTGCCCTGGGCTCGGCCATTACTGAGGTGTACCACTGATTAGCTACACCTGGCATACAGGACACTAATCCATGGACAGTGCCCTGTAGGCCAGGTGTAGCTAATCAGTTAATGGTACACCTCAGTAATGGCCACGCCCAGGGCAAGCCTCTGTGGATTCGTCTATACTACAGCAGTGGCTTTCAATGTGAGGTCCTTGAAGGGGTTCCATGGAGTCCCCATGCAGCTACAGTACATAAACAAATCATTGTTAGGAGGAACCAAATGGACCCTTACAGGTCTGCAACTGTAAGTCTGAGTGTTAATGTAAAGTAACACTGATGACGGTCGCAGAGACAAGGGTGTTATGAGGGTCCGTATGAGGGTCCGTATGAGGGTCCGTGGTCTAATGCATATCAAACAGGAGTTCCTTGATATGAAAAAGGCGAAGCATCACTGTACTACAGTATAGGAATTTGATTCAGTGGCATAGGGTGAACCTACATTCTTCTGTGGGTGCGTATACGTGCCTATGTGTGCGTGTGTAGTGTACGCACGCACATGCGTCACATGTGCATGCGTCTTGTCTGTTGTGTATATGTGTCTATCCTTGTGTGTGTTTGAGTGTGTGCACAATATGTGTGTGACCCTGGATTTGAACAGCTGTAGCGGGCCTGCTGTTTACCAGCAAAGCGGGGAAACAATGACAGTGTGTGATGAGGGGCAGGCAGGGCCAACAGGGCTCGTCCCAAACACAGCTGGCACTGGGGGACTAAAGAGGTGAGCTGGGAACCACCACGTCCCGCTTGATTAATGTGGGAGCGAGCGGCGGGAGCCTGGGAGGATGGCGGCTGCCGTGCCCTGCCCCGCGCACTGCCGGAGACGTGTACACAGAGGTGAGCCGGGTCCACCGTCCTACACCGCCAAATCCTCAGTCTTCATTTAACCGTGGGAGCGTACAAACGGAAACCGAATGGACCCGTGTTCGGTTCTACGGTTATAAATGAAAACTCTTGGACTTTAACTGGCTGAAATGCCTGCGTCTCTAGTGTGTGTGTGCGTGCGCGCGCGCGCGCGCGCGCGCGCGCGTGCGTGCGTGCGTGTGTGTGTGTGTGTGTGTGTGTGTGTGTGTGTGTGTGTTGGGGGGTTTGTGCTGTTGTGCATATTGTAGTTATAGTGTATCTTCTTTCTTCTATCATCTGCACAGTATGTCAAAGTTTGGACCCCAAATATCTTGAATCATTCTGTCCTAAGGACCTTGACACATTTTGGTTTAAATTAAATAAATTTCAAATGTCATAGTACTGCGAGGAATAGATATCATTAGAAGATTCACTCTATACACGCTTTATATTATTATTGTAATAATTTTAAGTGAATTCATAGTGAAATTAAATTACGAGTCATTTTGGCAGAAGGGACCCCTTCAAAGGAACGCCTTCAAAAGACCCCTGGGGATTTCATCGACCCCGCTTTGAAAGCTGCTGTTCCATATTTGTCATGATTGCAAAAATACATGCAATAGGCCTTAGGCCCCCAACTGCACTCACTCACTCACACTCACTAGGCCTTAGGCCCCCAACTGCACACTCACTCACACTCACTCACTTTCACTGGTGGATAAAGCACTCACATTTCTGTTTTTTTTTAAAAAAAAAGTATCAATACTGCAATATAGAAATACAAAAAAAAAAGTAAAAGTTAAAAAGTATTGGCATCAAAATGTACAAGTACCAAAAGTAGAAAATAGCCATTATGCAGAATATCCCATTGCAAGTTTTTTGATCTACAAGCTCAAAAGGCGTCCCATCGCCACGACGCATTGTGAGCTTGTAGATCGGGCTATTTTCAAATGTATATCAGGGCTGGAGTGGTGAATGTATGTTTTCTACAGAGTAACCAGTACCTAAAGTTTTCAAATGAATGTAGTGGAGTAAGAGTACAATATTTGGATCAGAGATGTAGTGGAGTAGAAGTAAAAGTAAGTATTGGAAATTGGAACAATTTGACTCGACAAAAGTACAAATACCTCAAAATTGTATTTCAGTACAGTACTTGAGTAAATGTACTTAGTTACTTTCCACCATTGAACACTTTCCACTGATTGCTGTTTTTTTCTCTCTCTCTCTCTCTTCCAGCAGGCATACCTTCGTTCCGCACAAGCCATTCCAGGGTGTCATTAATTCTAAACAATCAGTCGCTGCACACTATGTACCGTCTTCCTCCCCCCCCCCCTCCCCCCCCTCCGCTGCGACCACACAGTTCAGTGGAGCACTGCCTTGACGGGATAAAGGATATATGGGCAGAGTCTCCAGCTGTGGAAATGTCAACCTCCCCTCCCTGGCTCCATCCACTTCTTTGTTGACATTTTCGGCGGATAGACAACATAAATGCATACCGGTAAATGAATAAAAACAAAAAATAGCTATGTCGCACCATGCCACAACAACCTGCCCTCAGGGTGACAATACCGATAGAAATGTAGACTTTAAAGAGGTGCCAGTGTGGCATGGAATCGTCTTAATAAGAACCGCTGTATATTTATATGCTTGAAACAGTGCTTAAGATGCACCGTATTTTAACACATTTTGTGCCCAGCAAATGAGGCAGATTTTATTCTGAAAAGCTACGCCTTCCATTTCCCCCCTAAACCGGGACGTATAATGTTCCCACAAGTCAAATATTCCAAACGAGATGCTTGGTTAAGTCAGAAATTAGAACAGAACATCGGCGTTCTGATCAAAACCATGGACTGCGCCATAGATTTAGAGAGAATTGTAAGACTATATCTAAATCCCAGAGCGGTTGCGCAAAGACCCGCCCGGCAGCACTGCAATGTATTTGTGTGTGTTTGTTATACGTTTTTTTGGTAGAATTACTAATTATTATGATTGTTATTATATTTTCACAATCTGATACACAGATACGCCGGCTACTTTCTAATGTTTTGATCATTCGCACGACAGATGTATGCATATGACGGTATAGAGTTTCATGTGACGAGCTTAAACTACATTAATTAAGAAGATGATGATCAGGTAATGTAATTGTGAAAATAATAATAATAAAATGATTGAAAGACAGAACTAGCGTATTGTCTGCTAGCGTGCTGCTTGCTCATGTTATGGATATATACATACTGTTGACATTTACAACTTTGTCACTTATAACTTATACACGCACAAATAAATTGCATTAAATAGTGCTGCCGGGCGGGTCTTTGCGCAACCGCTCCGGCATTGGAAATTAAGCCTTGTCGGCCTGTAAACAAGGAAGTGAATGACTTCCGGTTTTATACCATTAAAAAAGACCTAAAGACGTCTCCAGACGTCCTGGGCCTCCTACGGGTATAACTATAAAGACGTCTGGGGACATTTAGAGCAAAATAATATTATTGTTAAGGATATAGTCAAGCATAGTCATACACCATAAGGCTCCTAAAATATATGCACAGAAGTGTCCAGGTGACAAATGAAGATTAACAAATACAATCTGTCCGCATACTGCTAATAATATATGCTTCCACTTGTTTATTGAACAGCAGAAGAAGCTATTTGATAAAGACAGAGCACAAGTGTGCGGGCCATTATATTTACGTTCCTCAAATATTACGTCCCTGCAGCTATGTGCCGGAAACCCTGTTTCTTTATTTGACACAGCATCACTGGGTTGTGCCGCACGATGCCTCATTCAAACACTACTGCATGCTGCATCGGACGCACGTCGAAAATAGCAGACCTACAAGCTCACAACGCGTCGCATCCGCACAAGCTTGTATAGGTCTGCTATTTCCGAGAGCATAAATATTAGGCTTGAGGGACCGCCATTCCCCTCTGCCTCGTTCTGCTAGCCACCTCTCTTAGCACCCCCCATCGCTCCTCGCCCACCCCTCCCATCTTCTCCTCCACCCATCTCTCTCTCTCTCTCTCTCTCTCCCTCCCCCCCAGGTGGCTGTGGGGCCCGGCCTGTCTGAAATGTGATAGGCTTAATCCCATTTAGCCTAATTGCATCTGCGGGAGAGCAGCCCTGTGTGTCCCGTCTCGTGCCTGCCAAGCCCCAACAACACATTATGGTACACACATATCACACAGAAACACACACTCCATGCAGAATCATAAAAATATACACACATACGCAAGCAACTGCACGCACACACACACACACACACACACACACCTAGAGACATGCATAAGGTTACGCTCTTGCATCACATGCAAGAACTGTCCGTCTCTTGCTCTCTGTGTCTCTCATTTTCTCGCTCAACACACACACACACACACGCACGCACACACACACGCACGCACGCAGTCTACATTGGCACTGACTAGACAGAGAATTCAGCCATGTTAAGAGAAGTGTACCATGCTCTAATCTAATGGAACTGAGTTCCGCGCGCGTGCGTGCGTGCGTGCGTGCGTGCGTGCGTGTGTGCCACCTCCCTTAGGGGGCTGTCGTCAGGGGGGATGCTCTGGGGTTTGCTATAGGGGGAGTTGCATGGGGAGTGGTCCATTGCGTCGGGAGCCATAATGAGCCTCGGCGCTCTCCAAGGCTACTTCTCAATTATCCACAGTGGAATGGAGCGGGCCGAGGCATTAGGGCCAGTGGCATGCATAGCAGCATACTAATGGTCATGTTAGAGGGAGAGGGGCCAGCGTGCTTGTCAAAGGGGGAGAATCAGAGTGACGCCACTTTGTTGTTTTGTGGTGCTCTGCTACTGTAATGTGGCCAGTTGTGGAAAAAGTACTCAAATTATTTACTTACTGTAAGTAAAAGTATCAATACTTAAAAATTGACTTGAGTAAAAGTGCATCGCGACGCATTGTGAGCTTGTAGATTGGCTATTTTTAAATGGCTGATATAGGTCTTAAGTGGCTAATGTATTTTTTGGAATAATAATCAAAGTATAGAAGAAAAAGTACTGACATTTTGAAATACTCTTGTCCTTAAGTACAGTACTTAGGTAAATGTACTTAGTTACTTTCCATGTACCGTAGCGTGCCTTGTAGGGTTGATGTGAGTGATGTGTGATTTTACGTTAACCACTTAATCCCTCTAATCTTATAGTGAAACAGACCTGAGGTACAACCGGCTACACCAAATCTCAAAAATAGCCGATCTACAAGCTCACAGTACGCGTCGATCTACAAGCTCACAGTACGCGTCGATCTACAAGCTCACAGTACGCGTCGATCTACAAGCTCACAGTACGCGTCGATCTACAAGCTCACAGTACGCGTCGATCTACAAGCTCACAGTACGCGTCGATCTACAAGCTCACAGTACGCATCGATCTACAAGCTCACAGTACGCATCGATCTACAAGCTCACAGTACGCATCGATCTACAAGCTCACAGTACGCATCGATCTACAAGCTCACAGTACGCGTCGATCGGCTATTGTTGCAGAATGTTCCCCCCATAATAGGCATGCTGGGGTTACATTTTCCAGCCCAATGCGGAGTCATATCATGCTTTTATGTCTCCATACACAGTAAAATCCTCATTGATAATTTATCCATTTGCAACACGGACAAGGTTGAATTAACTCAGGGTTTTTTTACAGTGTAGCTACCGTATTCTGTTCTGTTGTTCTGCATTGCGTTCAGGCATCTGCTTGGGCCTCTGTGGAGAGGTCTGTGACATATTGAGCTCTAACAGACCTTAGATCAATCAGCATCACAAAGGGAATCAATGCACCGGAACTGAGTTACTCCGATGGACGGAGCCTGAGTCATTAGATTTTCAGCCGAATGGGAGACCATTAGCATTAAAGTAAATCTCTTGTGGAGGAATTTAGCGGTGTCTCGGGAATATAATGGCCACGTTCGAGATAACAAATCACTGCAAATATTGTTACAGGCCTTGGATGATTATCCAAATAATACCAGAACTATTTAAAACACCATCATTGGCGATTATTGTGATGCGGACTAGCTGTTTTTTTGCCATCGCTATAAGGCTGGCTTGTTGAAAAATTCATGCGAATCACATTAGCTGGAATGAGGCCGTCAACACGGATATAATAAATAAGCCCACACTGCATAATGTGGTGTCGCACGTATAGAGAGCCATCCAGTACATCATATTCAAATAAGTCCCATATGGTCACATTGTTTTGGAGATAAGCAAGAGAGAATGCTCATTCACCTGCGATACTTAAGTATGGATAAAACCCGCAATGCCGCCTTTCAAGTGAGACAGCTTGAGCCTACCTCTCCTAGATAAGAATAGCCACTACATTACAGAATCTCCAGCTGTTCCTTTATCCCACATCCCCCCCCCACTCAACTCAGTCATTAAAACTTTCACATCTTTTCAAACATTTTGTCGAGAAAGCTGCCAAACCTCGCTCTGATGTATAAGCGGTGTAACACAATTCTAGAGAATAAAAGGGAGTGGAGGGGGATAGAGGAATCTGTAAGACGAATGAAGTACGGAGAAGACAGAAAGCTGGAGAATAACTGTATTACCATACTGTGGTACAGTTTGCATTCCTTGCGTTTGATCCTGGCGGGGGTTTTGTGTTTGTGTGTTTTGGCGAGCATGTGTGTGTCTGTGTGTTTCGCGCTCGCTCGCGCACACATCCCGTATCCACTCCCCCAACGTGCCCTCCGGGTCCCGGAGTCAAGGTGTGTGTGGGTGCTAATTCGATTACACACGAGTTAAAGCAATTTCCTGCGGAATTCAATTCTTGTCCTCCCCGTCGCAGGTGAGCTCCCCGCGGACGTCCGCGTCTCCTCAAAGACGCAAAGCACCTATAAACAGCAGCCTTAAAGGGAGGGGAGGAAGACGGGAAAATGCAATTAATATGCAAATTCACGGGGGAGACTTAATGGGGTGCCTTAACAAACATTCGTGTGTAGGAAGATAAGGTTGTTTTCAGGTTGTTTTCCTCTAACCTCCGCCTGTCCAAAGTCAAAGCCTTGGGGAGATGAAACTCTCCAAAAGCCACGGATGTTGCCGGTAATGGATTATTACACTGGGAGAACTAGGGCAGTCGGGGACTATGTTTTAGAGTGCGCCACTGTTACTCATGTCAACACGGTCATGCAAAATGTAGCGGTCATCTGACCGAACCAACTCGCCCTTTTTTCTATTTCTTTATTTTATTTTATTTCTCTTCTCCGCTATATTACTGTCTATTTATTTATTTATTTTACTGTGGTTGAACAATTTGTTCTGAATCCCATCAGAGCTGGGAAGGAAGGAGGAGACGAGGTTAGAGGGGAGGAGAGGTGGAATGAGCTGCCTGAGGGAAGAGATGGAGGGCAGCAGAGAGACGACAGGGTCACCACATGCATTCGAGAGTGGGAATTCATTTGCGATTTTTCTCAGGCCTTGAGTACACATATACTGAGGCCATGGAGGGGTGAGAGAGAGAGAGAGAGAGAGAGAGAGGTGGCCTCTGAGTGACATGGCACGACGATGAGAGGGGGAGAGATGCAATAGGAAGAAACATGAATCATGAATCAGAAAGATTGAGGAATACAGAGAGACGGATAGCGTGAGAGTGAGACGGAGAGCTGTTGGATCACAAAGAAGATGGAGGGCTGTACAGTGCGAGGGAGATGAGAGCAAAGATGGAGGGATGGACAGTGCGAGGGAGATGAGAGAGCAAAGATGGAGGGATGGACAGGGCGAGGGAGATGAGAGCAAAGATGGAGGGATGGACAGGGCGAGGGAGATGAGAGAGCAAAGATGGAGGGGGCCGGAGGAGGTCGATGAGGCAGTAGAGGCCGCAGCAGCTCTGTCTGATGGATCCGAGTCCCCCAGGGACTCCAGCCCTCTTCTCCACATCTCTCCGTCTTCCCTGCCCCCACCAGCCCCTTATGATTCATCCACCGACCGCCCAGACCCCACCCCCACCGCCCCCCTCTGTGCTCCCTGCCCCTGCACCGTGATTCACACCCCCTCCCCGGGCTAAATTATCACTGCGCTCCCTCACGGAGAGCTCCATCGCTCTCGCTCCATCTTCAGTTATCATCAAACAAGTATATGAGCTGAGACCGCTGCCTGATTGCATTGAGGAGCCCAGCTCAGCAGTTTTTATGAGAGTAGAGGCGCGTCCGTCCGCACACTCCGGCTCACACGCCGCTGGCTTTGATGGCACTTTGCGGGAAGAGTTTTCCATCTTAAAATGCTTGAGTGTTTACAAGTGATGATGCAGAGGCGATTTAGTGGAGGGCAGTGTAATTCTACAGGCAGGACACTATAAATGTTGATTAGATGGAGGTTGGGTTGAATATATTATCGCGCGCGGCCCATTGGTATTCTTAATGCAGCCTCGCTATACCACATCGCCTCAGAGGTATGGGGAACACAACAGCAACAGAAGCCCGAAGTTCCCACTCCTGCACCATACATAGTGTGTACAAAGTGGCAACAGTGACAAACAAATATATTATTCTTAACCACTTAAGCCTGATTCATTCTACGTTGCACAATGGTGTCGCATGGCGAAAATGGCCAGAAACAGATTACAAATTGAATAAATTCTATACAAGCTCAGCTTGATGTTTCTATGTTCCTTTGTGATATTTATCTGCATGGTTTCTTTCTGGTATTTTAACTTTTTGAAATGTGTTACATGAATAACTTAAAGGAGCATTCAGTGATTTGGAAAAAACCCTGGTCCACCCCGGTAACAAGATGTGCACATGCACACGCTCTACAATGGGGGAAGTACAACAGACCAACAGCATGTGCACCAAGGCCCGCCCCACTCGATCATGATTGGAGGAAGGCCCCTCTCATCCTGATTGGATGAAGGCTTTGCCAACCAAAGCCCAAACCGAAACTAGGGTTTTTTTGACCCCAGGGGCTCACTGGGGACAGGGAGGAACTCCTTATATGGTCAGCACACTTTATAGTAGGGAGGATTATCCAAAAAATAAGAAAAAATAAGTGATATTTGAATTAAGTGAAATCACTGAATATACCTTTAAATGAATTGGGCGTATACAATAACGTGCCTTCCTGAGGGGGTGCGCACGCTTAGGACCATAGGACCGACATGCGGGAACAACGATCGGATTTAGGTTGGTGAACATGCGTTAAGGTTGGCGTACATGCGCTGCTCCATGCTTGCGGTTATGGTTAGGTTAGGGTTTGAGGTAGGTTGCACATTATTTGTATGTATTGCATTATTCTCTTGCAATGTATATGTTGGAGAACAGGCATGTCAACAAATTAATTTATTCACCTGACAAAAACCAAACATGTGGTCCAAACGTCATTTGTGTTTTGTGCAGAATAAATGTGGCAGAGCAGCAAGCTGTTGTGCAGACTTTTCTATTTAACACTGAAGAAATGGGCCTGATTAGTTGATCAAAGGTTGCGATAATTGGGCAGTATCAGGTTCCAGCCTGATCATAATTACTGTAAACAATTACTGATCAAACAAGTCAGCAAATCTCTGCTGTACGTAACACCAGGTTTCTGGAACAAAGACCCCCCTTTGTAGCACACACGCACACACACACTTTGACACTACGTTCATAATTCAGATTTATACTTGGTTAATGGTTGCACAGCAATAATAGCCAATCAACAACCTACAAACGCACCACAGCATTTTGAGCTTGCAGATCGTCTGTTTTCGGTGCACGACACCGATCTGCACAACCAAATATAACTCGGGCTTTACACTAATTTGTGCACGCACGCACGCACGCACGCACGCACACAAAGAATTAACTGGCATGCAGTGGCCTCGTGATTAAAGTGTCCTGCACTCACCTGCCCATGTCCAATCAGACACTGTGCTGATTGCAGCATTCGGCCAAAGGATGGGGAACGGGGGGCTGAAGGGCTGCACCCTCCCTGGTGAAGTGACAATGCAGTGAGAGGCATGGCATGGAGTATACCCTCCTCTCTGTCTTTCTCCTCTCCTCTCCTCTCCTCTCCTCTCCTCTCCTCTCCTCTCCTCTCCTCTCCTCTCCTCTCCTCTCCTCTCCTCTCCTCTCCTCTCCTCTCCTCTCCTCGCTGGTCAGACAGGGGTGAATCAATCATCTCCAAAGATGTCAGCATCTGCCCAAGCAATTTCAGATTGGAATAAATGGCAGATGGGGATCTTGTTCCCTCTGTTTAATCAGTTCCACCAAATGTGGTTTTATCTCTTATAAAATGAAACCATCTGTAGCACGTAGGTGTAAGGATCAAGTGAGGGAGGACGGAGAGAGAGGGAGACAGTGGGAAGAGAGAGAGAGTTGTATGCGTGCATATGCGTGCGTGCGTGCGTGCGTGCGTGCGTGCGTGCGTGCGTGCGTGCGTGCGTGCGTGCGTGCGTGCGTGCGTGCGTGCGTGCGTGCGTGCGTGCACGCACATGTGCGCCTGCACAGAAACAAAGGGCATTGAGAGAGAGATGGAACAGCGTGAAACAGTAGCAGAACAGTGGGAGTAAGCAAGGGAGGGAAAAAAAATAACACTTTTATCCATTAAAAAGAGGGAAAATGTAATCGTACTGCTAGCTCACACCTCCACTCTAATCTCCCCTTTCTCCCTCACAGGAGTAGCACCCAGGGGCCATCACCATTATATCTACACCCATCTATTTCCTTCTCGTCTCTAACCAGACACTGGGGCTGTAATTTGGTCCCACCCCCCACCCCACCCCCCCACGCCCCCACCACCCCACTCCAGCTGCAGCCCAGACAGACACAACCCTGATGATTCCCTTTGTTTTTAAACCAGGGATGATAGCAGCTCCCTGTGCGTATAGACTATAGACTATAGATATAGTATCCGGTTAAAAGTTCTTGCTTTAAGGTTTGGAGTTGGAGGTTGTCCAACCGTGATAGTGAACAGTAGATAGAGCTATAGCTATACAGTAAGAATCCTGTGTTCATTTAAACGGAAACGTCAAGTTTTCAACCCAAATCGCACTGTTCCGATCAATAGGCTAATGTAGTGCATGTGGCAAAAAAAAAATCACACCCGTGTGAAGTGAGGGGCATCATCGTACATCGTCATGACGCACATATGACACATTATGACACATACGTACACATTCTCCATTCATTGTCAATGAGAATTACATTTTTGTGTAGGACAAAAATACCGATTTGCTCGTCCACATATGACGTACACATTCTCCATTCATTGTCAATGAGAATTTAATATTTGTCTAAGACGAAAATCTACACTAATAGTTGAATATAGGAGGGGCTAGCGCCCCTCAAAAATAGCATGTCTTGTACAGAGTGTACAGAATAAATGCAAGTGTTACAAATTCGATAAATAACCATGGAGGGTTTCACTGCATGTATACACATACAGTATAGCCTGTGTATGTGAGGTAAACAGTATAGAGCCTTGCACACTCTGGCTTACAGCTGCCGTTAATGAAAGTCTGACAGCATAATTCACCGGAGACCACGAGGCACGAAAATTCAACACCTCCATCTAGACATCATCACTCTTATATCATGCCTGCCTGTCTGTGAAGAGAACGGGAGGGCTGAGAAGTTATCGTACTGTTTCGAAAGAAATCGGAACAGAAGCTAACGGCTCACATTTCTGCGTGATGCAGTTGGCACCCTTTCCTTTATGCTTTATGGACCCTATAGCTCCGCGAAAGGAAATCAAACCAAGAAAATGGGATCCTATTTTCTTAGCCTAAGGTGGAAAGAAAATGGAGCGAAAACAGAATGAGACCAATGTATTAAAAATGCAATCGTTTGAAGACGGGAGACAAGCAAATTAAGTCTACTACTAATTAATTATTTCTATTAATTGTAATTTGTGTCTGCTAAGCGGGTGCTAGTCGACAATAGCTTAGTATGCTATAACGTGTACCAAATTTAAAAGCTCAACAGCTCATTAAATTCAATGTATTTATAATCATTCATGGAACCTTTCTAATATTTGTAGGCTATAGCAAAATTGACAATCTGTTTAGTCTGACAAGTTTACTGAATGCTCCAGCACTTTGTAACACATTGTAACACTGAAGGCCAATATATTCCTTTATTCACATATGATAAGAATATTGAGTTCATCCAGTGTAGTACATTCATTATTCAGTGAATCAGTGAAACATTTGAAGGCCATTCAGAAGTGCTTCATCAAAGGAAAGGTAGTTTTAGGCGTTTCAATTACATCTGGCAGTAAACTGTAAAGCTAGCTACCTAAAAAGTGGAAAAGATTGCAAAGGTAAAAAAAAAAAAAAAAAAAAAAAAAATCTTTCCAATGGCACATGCAAATATAACGTCATAATAGCTCCTCTCACTGTAACACTCACTGTTTAAAATCTTACTTCACTAACCTTCATGGCAACCGTCCAAGCATACTGACAATACCTCCATTTGAAAAAGAGAAGGAAAGAAAAGAACATTTCCTCCTCTTTGTTTGTGCACACTGAATTGAATCCACATTTAATTCAGCATGGCCATGTACAAAACAAAAAATATATAAACATTAGGCAGATGAAATAAATAGCCCCTGTCTGATATCCAAAAGATGGCATTTATTATTATGTTTGTAGTAGTAATTAATTATTAGTAGTATTATCAATAGTATTATTATGAGTAACTATTCCTAGTCGCGGGGAAAAAAAGAATGAAAGTGGTATAGTGTTCAATTGAGGTAGTCTGAATAGCTTTACATAATTTCCAGTGTATTGTTTCATTGGGCATTTTCAGCCATGCTGTGGCAGACAATTATTTCATTCCATAAACAATCAACCCCCACACACACACACACACACACACACACACACACACACACACACACACACACACACACACACACACACACACACACACACACACACACACACACACACACAGCAAAGGGTCATAATTAAATTTTCTGCTTGGTTTCAAAAGGCTATCTGCTGACCCTACCTCCCTCCCGCGTCCTCCCCAGCCCTGCCGCGTGCCCTAATGTGACGGGATGTATTGTGACATTAGTTGGGCTCAGAATTTGTTCCAGAAAATGACAGGGAGTCATGCAGGGAGCTAAATGGAGGCGATGAGGGAGTAGCAGCTATAGGAAGGAAGTCCGCTATCGCTGGACGGCACAGCTCACAGCCACTCGCTTTTATGGTCTGGCATTATTAATATTTAATATCAGCTCAGGCCAGAATGGCTCCCAATATGGGTTCTGATTTGAGAGAGAGAGAGAGAGAGAGAGAGAGAGAGAGAGAGAGAGTGAGAGTGAGAGTGAGAGAGAGAGAGAGAGAGAGCGAGAGAGAGAGAGAGAGAGAGAGAGAGAGAGAATGAGTCTGCAGTGAATCCAAAACATGTCAAATAATGGAGCTGCAATATTTATATTTCTAACCTACAGTAGGCAGGAAAGAACAAAATGGATGCACTTTAGGCGAGACAGATTAAACCGTGGTAGTTGAAACCAAGGGTCTGTTTTGAATGAATGGGTGTCCATGAAGCCATGTGCAGCTACTGTACAGTATCTGCTGGAAAATGTTGCAGCCAAGGACATTGAGGGATGTACGAAGCGATGCCTTTCTCTTTGAAACTACTTTCATCTCTTCTCTCTCCAACAAGGACAGCGGTGTTCCAAAAGCCTTTCTAAGATGAGGTGTCAATTAAACCGTCTAGACATCATTCAACCACGCTCTGCATGCGCCATCCAATTAGCGACTGTGGAGCCACAAGTCTACGTGAGCATAAAATTGATGTCAGGCCCGATATGCCATGGTCGCATCCAGGTCAGATCCGGTGGTACTGGAGACAGGAGAGAACACCGTAAAGGGGGATTGGGAGGAAAGAAGGGGGAAGTAAGAGCCTCAACCAATGAACAGCAATCACCTGACAAGGTGGGGAAAGCTGCTTCTGGGAAAAACACATTAACACACATTTCCATCCCACCCTCGGGGTCTTGCCTGAGGTGACCGGACAGGGTGAATGGCCTTTGTGACTGGCAGCGCAGCACTTTATAATCAGACACAGCCCTGATAAGCCTCAGCGAGCAGTCTCAGAGTGAGGAGGCGGAAACCCGCTCGCCATCCTCCATCTGCAAATAGAGCCCATTAGCTCCCACTAGACATCCAGATGCATGGTCTGAATAATCACCTTGTAAAACCGTCCCGCCATGTCCTTCGTGGTCCAGCATGGCCGTGTCTGCCCCTTCTATTACTAGCTCCACGGATGACGAACCAATGTGGGCCCCAGCAGGGCCTTCAGACAGACAGGCAGGCAGGTACTATGCAGGCAGGCAGGCAGGCAGGAGCTGAACAGGACAGAACAGCCAGCCATACATATGGATCAGGTCGACAGGCTGTGCATTAATGGCCTCCCTCTGGAATCTAAAAACATCGGTGCGGGCCAGAGAGGAGCTCCTGGGGGAAATCAGAATACCAGCAGCCATTCAGGTCAGCTTGTACGTATTCCCTGCATGTTACAGCTCCATTTTGCCTGCCCCCCCCTCCCCTCCCCCCCATCCCTCTCTCTATGCACAGAAAGAGTGCCTACTCGAAAATGATTTATACTCTTACATTATGCACCGAGCAGTGAGCAATGTTAGCTGCTTTATGGAATGCAATCAGGTTTCTGTTGTGAGTAACGCCTAGCAGCATATAACACACTTTTCATGTGTGAGAATGATTGTGTGAAGCTCTACTGCCTTTTGCAGGAGTACATGGTTTTTTAGGACAATGTTTCTGCTCAACTGGGCACCGCTGCAGCACACAGTGACAGGAAAGATGACAGAGAGAGGTGTTGAAATGCATGATAACTGAGGGTTAGGAACAAGCCTCAAACATAAAGAGTACTGTGCAGTACATGAAACGAGTCTTAGTCCACAGCTCAATGTAGGAAGCATTTGAACGTTTATTCGGCACAGAATTAACTTCAGCACATCATTCCTGTCACAAATACAGTCACTGGCCCACGTCCAACAGTATTTACACCATCATAAGAGCGCTCTCCAAAGAGTAAAAATAGCTAATGAGAAATCTGAAGCAATGAAAGAACATAGGATAAATGGACCAAACATGCGATGAGCCATCACAGTGACCCAGCTCTGTTGTCTCACTGTCACCGATAAGTGATTGCTGGTAAAAAATGAGCTAATTACCGTAACAGGCTATTGTTTTCCGACACACATCATCCCCCCTGGCTATGTGCTTCCAGGTCACCAGTGTGCATGCATGACCCTGAGCTGATGTGATTAAAACACTGAAGCATCAGATGTGTGCATGCGTGCGTGTGCATTACTTGTGTGATGGTACTATGTGTGTGTGTGCACGTATGAATATTGTTTTGTTTTGTTGCCCTCGGGCAGAAATCTTGTATCTCTAGCATATATTTCAAATGTTCAAGTTTTTTGGGTGAAATAATACCCTACTTCTTTGTACAAGAGTGCAGTGCGGTCCAGGCACCTTGGCCGGTAGCCCGAGTCTGGCAGTGTGCCGCGGGTTCGACTCCCGATCCTGACGGCCTTTACCACATGTCACTCCCCCATCTCTCTCCCCCATTTCCTGTCAGCCTACTGTCTGTCTCTCTATAAAAAATATAAAATAAAGGCGAAAACCGAAAATAAAAACACAAAAAAATAAGTGTTATGGCAAAGTTTGCAACAATAGCTGATCTATAAGCTCACAATGCGATGCATCGCAATGGTTTTGAACATACAAGGTTTCCACCCAACAAATATCACATTGTGCTCCCTACCAAGAGGCTTTTCAACGTTAGAATTTCTCACTCAACTCGGCATTGGCCTGGCTAACCCCACAAAGCCGGTTACGACACCGTAGCGGGGAACAGGTCACATTTCGTCCCTGATCAAAAAAGGGCAGGAAAAAAGTGGGTGTTTTGCAGAGAGGAAAGACCTTTATCCACGCTGACTGGAGAATGCGTACAATGTGACCGACATATGCATGACAAGAGACTTGTGACCTCCTGAGGAACGCCATTTCCTCCCACTCGCCGATTGTATCAATACTGCCTATGTCTTCCACAAAATGCATAAACGCTGCTCTGTGATTGAGGCTCAACAGCGATAACTGCTGAGAAATGCTGTGTTATTATCCCGCAGGGAAATGATTGCACAACAGGGAATTGATTGTACAGCTATGAATGCATTGTTATGGTGAAGAGAAACAGATTCGTCCACATGGGTAGTCAAACATAATGGCATATTGTACTTGAACACAACAAGGCCTGTTAACATGCACCCTAATTAAGAATGATTTTTACTATACTATACATACTGTAACAGTCCAGTCTTTATGGCCATGAGGGTTTTCCACCCAAAACTAGAGGTGAGAGGTCAAAGAAGCTAATCTCTAGTGTCCTTGAGGGACTTGGCGCTGTCTCTGTTCACAATGTCAGTGGCAAAGACAGGGGCACTCTTCTATTGGAGATTGCATTTTTCTACTGGGAACACACAAGAATTGTTTCTTGTTTAAAACTGCAGTCACTTCGTTTAAATGTCAAACCATCGTTTGGGTGTAACAGGAGTTCAAGCTAACATTCTATTTCATTCTTTGTTGTTAATGGAGCATCTCTTGACAAAATCGTAAATTAAATGTCTTTATCCATCTATAGTGTATCATTTTGTGAGATAGCGGTTTGTTTATGAATATAATTTAAAAGCATTTTGAATAACTGTGATGCATTACATTCTGCATTCTGATGGAGTGGACCTCTCCACCACCACTGTAAATAGGCATTTGTGTGTGCATGTGTGTATCGAGTGCATGCACCCTCTTGCACTCAACACATCGTATTGATGTACTCTCCAGCCAGTCAACCCTTTTTCTCCATCCTCCCCGTCCCATCCACACACACTCACACACACACCCATCCATCCCTCTCTTCCTGCTCCTGTATGTTATTTTTATGGTGGCGTGTCTGTGTGTGCGTACGTGTGCGCGTGTGTGTGTGCATGCGCGTGTGTGCACGAGGCAGGGATGGCTGTGTCTTGACGCGGCCGTAGCAGTAGTGGCAGCAGCAGCCTGTGGAAACAAAGGCAGGGTGATTTATAGCCGCGTGGCGAGAGCATAAATCACACCTGCAGCGCAGCGCCTTTAAACGCCCCGCATCCTGACAGCATTTACCTTTTATAAATGATTGGGCTGAACCTCCCATGGAGCCCGGGCCCACAGAACTCACTCCCTCTCTCTTTTCCCCTTTGTCTCAGCACCTCACTCTCTCTTCTCCTCTCCCTTGTTTCAATTCTCCCCCTCGCTCTATCACCCTCCCGCCATTCTGCATCCCTCGTCCTCCCTGTCCCTCTCTCTCTCACTTCATTTGCCTTCTCTGTCCAAATCTTCCTCTCAACTCCTCTCTCTCTCTCCGTCTCTCTCTCTGTCTCTCTCTCTGAGCATGATGGGACGCCCCCAGTGGCACCCAGCTCTGTGCTCACCCAGTGTTGACGTCTGTAGGGGATATTACAGCTAAAGCCGCTTAAAAGGCGCCGGCATCGCTGCATCCACATGGCCGTTAAGGAAATGAATGTGTCAGTCTGGGCCCTATCTGCCTTTCTCATAACCACTGCTCTGTGCGTGCGTGTGTGGGCCAGGCGTGCGTGTCGGCCCATAGGAGGAAGGAGGCGGGGGATCACACACACACACACACACACACACACACACACACACACATGCTCGTCGTATCAAATCACATTAAAACAGAAGAAAAATACCATGCAACACATCCATGCACACCCAGAAATAAACGTGCATAAATACTCACATGTACATGTGCATACATACAAAACACACACGCACGCACACTCACACACTCACACACACACACACAATGCCACACCTGTGTGTCATGGTGGGAGCGTGGGGTGCAGGATTCCGCCCAGCTGCAGGAGTGTGGCTGCAGATAAAGGTGACGTCTTGAGGCCATTACTTATCCTGCGCAGCGGCAAAGCTTTGCAGATATTATACCTGCTGTCTCCGCATAATAGCTCCAGGTTGGGAGCCGCACACACACGCACGCACACACACACACACACCAGGGTGCACTGCAAAATCATGAACCCAAATAAACAACGCGGTACACCCACAGAGGCCCACACAAATACAGTGTAAATGCATGCACGCAAACTCACGAGCACATTATCACGGACAATACAGTACAAATGCACACACACACACACACACACACACACACACACACACACACACACACACACACACACACACACACACACACACACACACACACACACACACACACACACACACACACACACACACACACACACACACACACACACACACACACACACACACACACACACACACACACACACACACACTTTGCCTCACTGAGTTAAAACAGATGAAAGAGCTGGTAAATGAAATCTGACTCAACGGTTTAAAATGCAGCACTGCAGTAATGTGAGCATCAGTAGAACAGAACCAGAGTATTACTCAAAAGCAGCGGCACAAACATCCCAATGAAGACAGACCTCTTTGGTCAACCTGTCCTCACGGAGCAAATGGGTATAAATGACTTCTGTTCCTATTTAGTACAGCCAACGCTTACGTAGATTGAAATAAATATATGTATTGAGCAAAAATATATTTAAGCACGAGTACATATTTTGGCATTAAGGTTCTGTCTTCCCTGTAAAACATGAAACAAGAAATGATGACATAGTCATATTATTACCAGCTGCTTTTACATTTGCGCCAGTGGTGGTCCACAGTAAAATAAATAGGAGATGCATTATGAGCTTGTAGATAGGCTATTTTAACTATTTTATTTGTTATTTCATTAATATATATTTTTTAAAGGAATGGTTTTGGTCATACAATGTTTCCACCTGACAGCAATATATGTTTCTGTATCAGTATCAGTCAGTTTGAGCAGATTCCATTCAAATTGGCTACTATGACTGCCTATGAATTCCACCGGCCTGGGTAGTAAACCTGGTCTGGCGGGGATCAGCCGCGCAGCAAGTGAGTTGAACTTGTCTCTGTTGCGCACTGAAGACTGGTTGAACAATGTCACTGAAGACTGGTTGAACAATGTCAAACTGTTGTGATTCTGTCATGATTGTAACAGCTCAAAACTTCCCAGTTAGATCAATCCTTCATCATCCTATCCACAAGGATAGGATGATGAAGTTGTAGCATATTATAGTAGGCTGCTGCTATATTGTTATCACAACATGAAGTTATACCACGATGTCGACCTAAATGGCTTCATGAAGGATAGGATGATAAACATATTTATCAAGTCTTAATAAGACTGTTAATAAGTGTCTTATTAACGCTTAATTAATGTTAATTACAATGACCTTAATGTAAAGTGCTACCCAATTCTTATATGAGACGACTCAAAACAAAGTCCAACAGTGTTTTAATTAAGCTATACTCCAACCTCTAAATGTCCAACTCACTCAGGCAGTTGATTTGATTGACACCCGGACACGTTCACATGTCAATCTTTCCTAAAACGAGAGTCAAAATGTTAGGCTAGTTATGGGACCATTTGGTTGTATTTGTACACACGCATATGATGGTTTGGAGAATGGGCTACCTGAGTAGCCCATTCAAAAACCAGGCAAGCAACTGTGGGGGAAAAACAATCCAAGTTTTGCTGGAAATAAGCAGACTGGAGTAGACTAGGTCGTGACTGGAGTCGACTAGGTCTTGACTGGAGTCGACTAGGTCGTGACTGGAGTCGACTAGGATGTGACTGGTCGCGTACATTTTGTGGTCATTCTTTAACCAGCCGCTTTTCAAGCAGCTGGTAAAAAACATTACATCCAATAAACGTATCAGCTGCAAACAAGATATTATAGGGAATGAAATAGCAACCCCCCCCCCACACAGACACACGTGCAAGATGGCAGCGCAGCAACAAGCAGAATGAGCAGTAAACAGGCAGGTTTAAATAGCCCGACCCATGTGACTGATCACCTGATCACTGCTTTGAGTTGTCTACTCAAAGCCTAAGGTCGGCGACCTTAGGCACCATGCAGGGCCACCATTGGCACAAAAGAGGGTGCGTGATCACTGGCACAATGACATACAGTTGGGTGCCACCGATATTGTCCCTTATCATTTGACCCATTTAGGCCTGACCTCAAAATTTTAAAAAATCCTTCTAAATCCTCCAGTTTTCTGAAATAAATATTTTCACGATTTTTCAAAAATAGCAGACCTACAAGCTCGTAGCGCGCCACTCGGTGGCGCGCTATGAGCTTGTAGATCTGCTATTTTTCAATAGCTAAATTATAACATGTTTAAAACACCAAAAGGGGTTCCCGCCCAAAATGGGTTAACTGTCCTTTTGCGCAGATCACGCAAACCTCAGCAAAAAGAAAAGGACAATATCGATGGCCTCCAACTGTAAGTGTGAGAGAGTATATTTGGTCTAAAATAAACTATTTAAAAACCTTTAGTCAAATAAAATAAGTCCCTCACAGTTGTATGTAAATTATATCCTGCACATTCTACATTGATTAAAACTCTGAACTCTGACTGGGGAGGGAGTCTGGGAGATAGGTGGGTGAGTCTAATAATGATCATTAGAACAATAATGACAAAAGAAGGAAACGTGTTATATTTGTGGACAATCAAATGTTGGAATTTTTGATGTGGTGTGGTTTATGTAGGCCTAATACACAGCAAATAGACAGGCTTTTTTTAAATCAGAAGTAGAAAATGTATAAGTTAGCAATGAGGATGTTACTGCGTAGATGGAGATGATGGAGTTGTATCTACAGTAACAGGCACATTTAACGCCCTGTCGTCATCAAAGGCAGTATGCTGTGTTAACTGCATCCACCTGGGTGACGGCAGTTGAGTGTACAGGGTTTGATGAGGGCTCAGGTAGGGCCGGGCCTTAATTTTCGGCCTTAGTTTGAGGTCAGAAGTAGAGTTGCTGGCCGGCTCCATCTAGGTGATCTTCTCCATATATGGCTATCCAGGGTTTGATGAGGTCACGGTCATGATCTTCATATGGAGACAGCCATATATGGAGCGTCGACCTATGGTGACGTGTCATGAGGCGTAACGGACTGACGGCCAGTGGCGTGATGGACGGACGGACTGACAGGTTTTGCAGGTTTTCATAGTAATCTGCGACCCACAGTCGCAATAATTTATTTATTTATTTTTCCAGCATTGCATTAGTTAGGCTGAAAGATTCTGTTGATGTCAACACCAATGATTAAAGCTTAAAAGGTCTCGGCTCTGACATAATACTTAACGCAACACATGCCAAGTGGGAGATAAGCACTTAAGGGTATGGAATTATATTCTATTAAATCAACGTGCCATTCAGTGAATCAGTGAAAACATGGTGAGATCAAGTATAGTTTAATGCATCCACTAACAGTTACATAAAATGTACTAATGCAGTGGAAATGCAAATTATTATTTTAGCTCCACACATTATGAAGGCAATGGAGAAAACTGAAAAACTGCCAGATATGTTCTTCATCTTAAAGACTTTCATTATGACTTTCTCTGCCTTTTTGTTTTTTTACAACTAGACGTACTGTACTGTACATATTACTGAGCTATGCTAAAGTTATATATTCCCCCATGAACAGATAGGCCTATACCATCCCACTGCATCTCTCATAGAAAGCATCCAACAACATACTGCACAGCTCTGACAGCACACCATCCATGCATTAGCGCTTCATTTAGTCCCAATTCCATCTGTTAAATCCTTACTTCACTTGATCTTCTCCATCTAGTGTGTGCGTGTGCGTGCGTGTGTGTGCGCACGTGCGACTGTGCATGCGTGCGTGCGTGTGTGAATACATGTGGGGGTTCTCATACAGTTCCAAATTTTCATGGCAGCGAATGAAAAAGCGGGACCGGACAGACAAGATTAATCGAAGCCCAGCCAGTCATTTCAGCTCCAGTTTGAATGTGACAGTTGTTCTTTGTATTTGCATTGGACAGGCAACAGTGGAAACCAGAGATGCCCCGCAAATGCAAGCTATTTCACTGCCAGGATGCCGGTTGCTCTACTGTAACCAAGAAGGGGAGGGATTTTATGCAGAGAAAATGAATAGCAGTCCAGGATCCTCGACTCACCATGAGTATAAAGCTTTGGAGACGTCCACAACCGCTAAAGAGATTTTCTTTTTGAACGCGCAGTTGCAGTTTATCTTTATTGAGCGAGACAGATAACGACCGTCCTTGTCCTGTGCTGAACTATCAAGAGCGTTTACAAGCTGTTGGCAGAAATGTATATAGACGGTGTAATGTCATAATTCTGATGGGTCATGTACTGGATCAAATGGGGATGACTTTAATGTGTTAACTAAATCAACTCTGGCATACCTTATTTTTAAATAAAGATTATATTTATTTATTTGAATATCGATTACATTTAAAGATAAATTAAATACAAGACGCATTGTGAACTTGTAGATATATATTAGTTGTATGATGAATTATACAGAGCGTATAAGACAAGTGATTAAAGATCGACTGTCATCTACCTGCTATTGTTTTTTGGAGCACACAAGCAAAGACTTGCTAAGTAGGCTAACTGATGATGATAGTTATTTTTGGTAACTGACTGAGACAATTATATCCTCCGAGTACCAGCCCGATCCTCAGCAGGGGCTAAGAAGGGGCTAATGTTTTGGTCGCTATAAGCATGCCCTCTTGTTAGCCTTGCAGGGAGGCCTTGCGTGTTCCAGAAGTGACCTCCATGTTGAGAACTACACCCAGACATACGCACCCCGTTGAACCCAACCCATGTTGTGTCTTACCTAAAGGGCTCAGTAAAAGCACGCTGCGTGTTATTCAGCCCCCCAGACCTCCGCCTCCACAGTATTCTGCCCTGGGTTAATTGGTTCGATTGTTGCCCCAGGCTACAGTGGATTCTGTGGGTTTTCAAGGCCCACAGCTGCTCAGTCATAATGCATTCAGATGGTATTAATTAACTATTCATAGGAGTCCCGTCCCAGCCCTAGGTATGTGTTTACCTCATCATCCTCACCCACAAAACATCTCCTTTTATAGTTATTAAAAGCTACACCTCTTTGACTTTGTGAGTCAAGGTTTGGTTATTTCAGCTATGCGGTAATTGTCAAATCCATGTCAACCTCACCCCCAGAGTTTGGTACCAGTATTTTGAAGAATGCTTTGGTTTTGTGGGGTAAGCCACATGTTTAAAAGTGAAAGATGAAATATGAAAACATATTCCTTTGATGTTAGCATTTGAAGTTGAATAACAGCGGTGCCTATCACCTAATGAGATGCTTTGCCTTGAGATGCAAAGCAAAATTGAGCATGTTCGCAAAACATAGATCTAAAGCACTGTTAAACCTATGATTAGGCAGGGATGTCTCTTCTAAAAAGGAGTCATTCCCGGCTTGAATTAATTTTTGTAAAGGAGTTTCTGACCTGCCCGAAAAGGTCACTTCCTCCATTAATCAGCACAGTGTGCCTAGCCTCAACCATTAGTGGGATAGATTGGAAAAATGATAGACTGCAAATCTATCAGCATCCAAGGCCTTACACCTTGTGCCATGCCGTGCCGTGCCATGCTGTGTTGAGTGTTAGGACATGGTAACAGGGAGGTGTGCTGCTGGATGTCTGCTCACATACATCTGAAAGCTCTTCATGTCAGGCTGAAATATCACAGCCCCGGCGAGGCCACAGTCTAGGCCAGGGGTCTTCAACACAGGCCACAGTCTAGGCCAGGGGTCTTCAACATCTGCTTTTTAGGCCAAGGACCCTTTAGCTCAGAGAGAGATGAAGCGCAGGGACGCCTGCACTACATTGTTGTATAAAATTTTGTTGCAGATTAAACTATAGATTTCATAGATAGCTTCATAGATTTGTTTGACAGCAACTATCATCAGTGTTAATGTTTTTTGTTTGTTTGTTTGTTTGTTTCTATTATGTTGGATTCATGTTAATGTTTCAGACTTTTAACCACTTAAACCCTCAGGGCCTCAGTAAACTTGACCTTTGGTCTGCTCTTTTTACCCACAAGACCAAACGTCTTTGCCGAAAATAACCGATCTACAAGCTCAAAACGCTTGACATGTGTGCTTGTAGATCTGCTATTTTGGCTAATGTTTCCCTCTCTCCTGGATGCTATAGGTTGAAGTCGTTAATGTAAAAAAAAAGTTCCTATCACACAAAGATTTGGTGGACCCCAGCTAGGGGTCCCGGACCCCCTGTTCAAGTCCCCCTGGTCTAGGCCTATACACATACAAATGGCCCGTTAGAATCCTATTGGCTCTGTGCATAACTCCCATAGCTAACATGATATGTTTCCACTTTAAATCTGCTGCTGCGCCAATCAAACAAAGCTGTAGTAAACTGGGTTTGCCACCTGCGGTAGTTAGCTAACTACAGTTATGCACAGAGCTTATCGTAACTCTAAACGTTATACAAACCCCGCATTTTACTGTGTAGACGGCACAGCACTACTTACTATATCAAATTACTGAATTCAAAGAGGCACGTAATTGTAAATAAGCAAACTAAATGACGTAGGCCTATGTCAGTGCCCATTCGCTATGTGCGTACACACACACACACACACACACACTCTGTGGGATCACGTCAGGTGTTTACAATAAGTTTTGCAACGTCCTTCCTCCCCTCCGTCTCTTTACCTCAACACCTGCGATGCCTCCAGCCCCCCGCTATAGCTGGTATACATTATGTGGCTCAACATCTCGGATATGGAAATATATAAATAAATATAAACACTGGCTCAGGAACATGTTGTCTCCCCCCCCCTACACTGAGAAGTAATGAGGGGCTACCTGTAATTACAAGCAGCTGCTGTCTTCCCTGACGAACGCTAATTGCCAATAATGATTTTGGAGAGCTGTAAAAATTCACCGGCTGACGCTCTCTCTCCCTCCTTCTCTCCCCTCTCCCTCTCCCCCTCTCTCTCGCTCTCTCTCTCTCCAAAGGAATAGCGAGAGGTGTGTGTGTGTGTGTGTGTGTGTCACAGTTGGGAGTGCGGTTAGCTAATTTCTGTTGCTGACATATCAGAACCCTCAAATCGTCTATTTTCCATCTCTCCCTCTCCCTCCCCTCTCTCTCTAGTACTTTCTCCCACTGTCACCTGTTTGCCATTTCCTTCACGGGCTGATAACACATTTATTAGAGCTATAATGTGCAGGTGGAAGTTTAAAGGTCCCGTATGTATGAGCATGATGGGAACAGAGGGGGAGCGTAGACGGCAGGGCCCGGGTGAAACGGGTGAGGAGCCTAATAAGCCACATGTATAATTAAAAGACAACGACGCCGCTAATTAATGAATGCTCATGTTTGGCTGTGTGTTGTAATCGAGACACCGCGTCGCTGTTGCGGGAGGCTGTCTGACTATCTGTCGCAGGGAAATTGAATTAGCTCCCTCCACCAAATAAGGAAAAAAAGACAAGAAGAAGGAAGAGAGGGTGTGATGGAGGTTGGGTCTAATGCAGGACTGTCATGTTTCATAAGGTGTATGGGGGGGTAATCAGACATCATTATTAATCACAAAGGGAATCTAGCAACGCGTCTCAACGTTTCGACGGTATATTTTTATACTAGCAAAACTGTAAATAAACGGCTTAAACTGTCCGAGCTGCTCCAGCATGTTCTCCTTGAACTCCTTCTATAATTATTAATCTTTTTCAATGCCTTTCTGTATTCCGCTAATCACATAGCCATCCTGACCTTCATTGGCCCTAGGTGAGGGAAGTGATAATAGGGCAGAGAGAGAGTGATAAGCCTCATCATCCCTGGGGCTGATGAATGTTACAGCATCTGCCCTAGAGGCTGATAATCAGTATCAGTGTGAGCTGTCACCATGAGTGCCTTCACTGAGGAAGTAACTTCAACAGGTCAAACATTGGTGAAAGTCGGCCATCCACAACTGGTTGCTGCGGATGGTGAGGCAGGCCACAAAGGATTTTGATTGTTCACAAAATGGCTGTGTACTAACACGGGCAAGAAGCCCCAGGCCAACAGAGCCTGCCACGTTCTAAACCAACTCTAGCTCTCCCCACACACTCACAGTTAGGGAATTTTCAGCAAGACTACATTTGATTTAGGGGCAGGTTCTTTATGATGTTAATCTATGTATTAAATTGAAGTGTTGACCAAAATGACATTTTCTGATTGCCATTGTGAATAGACAAGGCTATGGGTATGTGATAAACTAATTATCACCCAGCAATCGTCACTGCCCTCGTTATCCAAGCTCGGGCATGGCTGTGCTCAGATATCATATCCCTGCCCTCAGTTGGATAGTGGGTAATAATGACAAATACCTGATTATATAATACTGTGTATACATGTACTGTACTGTATACACAGTACATATACACATATGTATATTTAATACATACTGTAATTGAATTTACAATTTTGCTGGCAGACTGTCTTGTGCTCTACACACTCAATCCAATGTAATTTGTCAATCAGTAATGAGTTTATTACACATCTGAAAAAAGCAGGAACAAAACTGGGTTTGAATGAAACAATGACATGCTGTCAAAGCCACTCGTCGGACAGCAAAAGGCTGTACCAGAGGACAGAGAGAAGCGGGTGTTCCTTTTGTATATCTTGCCGTCCGTTTTTTGTCATGCAAATCAAACTAGACGGGACTGCATGAGACGCGGAGCGCCGGAGCCATACTGTTCATGTTACAGTACCTGAATCACACATCATCGATCCTCTCTCTCTCTCTCCCTCCGTTGCACTGAGCCTTGATAATAGGACGCCGTTAGAGAGATGCAGAAAATGCCACCATCCATTCCTTTCATCTTTATCTGCTGTGGTATTGATCGTCCTCTTGTAACAAAGATAAGCAGTCAATAATAGAGTGCACACACACACTGATATGACTGTATACCGATGCATAAAGTCCATACATGAAAGAGTTTGCCGGCCTGTTTTACAGCGTACAAACACTTGCCACCCCCGCCCTCGCCCCTACCTCACCCCTCAAGCTTTTATTGCAGTCGCCATAAACATGACGCATATTTGCAGATCATCACGGTGCATCACGATTTCCCACCATATATAATAGGCAAGGTGAGAGGAAACACTGTGAACATATACTCTTTATACTCTTTATTGAGACATAGCATAACCAAATGTAATCTGTTTAAAGCATAAGGACCTGGAAACAGTTATCCACGCTCTTGGCTGGACTACTGTAATTCCCTGTGTATGGTTCACCCTTTCTCAACCACAAATTGTTCTAAAAACATGCCGCTGCTAGACTTAACTGGAACAAAACAAAAAAATAATGTGAAGCATTGTTCTGGCTCACTTGCATTGCTTACCAGTCCAGTACAGAATTGATTTGAGAATTCTACTACTTGTTTTTAAGGCCTGGATTACCTCCAAAATACCAATCCCAGAATAACAACTACTCTCTCACCGATCACACCTCAAAACCAAAGATGTCCAGGCTTTTTCTGATGCTGTCCCAGACTCTGGAATAGTCTCCCATCCCACATTAGATCCTGTCCCACAATTGACAATTTGAAATCAAATTAAAATAATCTATCAGCATTCAAGGCCTTGGTTTTAGTCTAGTCCAATCTTAATACATTTTCCGTGTCCTCTTACAGAGCTGTAATCTGTAGATTTGTATCATTTTATCATATATTTTTTTCTATTTAGTATTTCTTTCTGTTCAATTCAATTTCATTAAAGTGTCAAATCACAACAAGTTGTCTCATGACACAGACACTTGTTCTTCAGCTTTAATTTGTGTATGTATTTTCTCTTTGTCTTGCTTTCAACTCAAACTCCTCATTTATTTTATCTCATGTACACTTGTATTTATCAGGTGGAAAATCTTGTACTGTATGTCCAAAACCACAACATTTTCAGAAAATAGAAAAAAGGAACCTGTGTTCCAATGTAGTTATTTAATAACAATGAATTCGTTTTTTCCTATTATGAGATACAGATTTAAATTGAGTACGGTATTCATCTTTGCCAATCATATAATTGGACGTAGGCAAATAACCCTCCTATACATCCGAGGGAAACGTTTCAGATTTCTACATAAACACAATGATCGGGCAGCCCACTTCACACAATGCTATTGATACAAATACAGATACAAAACTAAACTGTAATGCAGTAAACGTTGCCAGAATTGCCAGAAGACGGAGGGAAATAAAGGATGAAAATGACTGGAGCAAAGAAAAGAGCATGAAGTGTAGAGTAGACCGGAATTAGTAGCACACCTTTATATATTAAAGGTTTAAAAGAAAAGCAGTCTCGACTCCTCCGCCGTCTCTAATGAGTCAGAAAACATTTCTGAGAAATTCCCATCAGGTTTTAGTGCACTTCACTTCACAGCACAGAACCAGCCTCATACCCACTGCTATGATATGACCTCCTTTCAACAGCAGATGTTCAGATCTAAACTTTCTCTCTTTTTTTTTAGACTTAATGTACTGTTTGAGGCTGCAGGCCGTCGCATTATGACCAGCCAACCCAAATGCTGGATAGCTGTGTCATCTACAGAGCACTCAGCAACAATAATTATTTCCAGCCATTCCAGCAGAGCTTTCTCTCTGTGGAACTGGGCAGCTCGTGGTCATTTTGTGCACAAAACACATCCTCTGTATACTCAACTACACCGCCTGGGGGGCGATGCAATATTATTATTTATATCTAATGTACCAGTAACCCAATTGGTGAATCTAGCCGCATAAAAGTCTTTACAGATATTAAACCTTGGTAATAAAAATAATATATTATAGAGACATTCTTTCATTTTGAAATTATTCACAAATTATGTTTTGAATCAGAAACAATCAGGAACGGGATCTGCTTCTAAGCTTAAAAGGATTTAACTCTGAGTATGTATCTTCTTCTAGACTTAGACAATTATTTCCATTGTTCTTTGTTATGCAGTCTTTATACCACCTTTAACTGTTTTTTACACTTATTCTCAATAATAATATAACTATAAAAATAAGTTAGTTTTTGTAATATAGCCTGCCCTACTGTATGTACAAATGAAATGCAGAGAAAACTAATGTAAATATTATAAAAACCAACAAAATGACAAAAATCCATAATGAAAAACTGGAATGAGTAGACATGATCCGCATCGTGATTAGTATAATTCACATTTCATTTTCTGTAAGCTATATACTAGAAAGTTGCTATGCTTTTCCTAAGATGCACCTGTAGTTCTATAAACTCATTCAATTCAGCAGGTAGATTTAGGATTAATATAAGGTTCATGATATTTAGGTAAACACCAATATGTGCAACGCATGTTTTTGCAACAAATTGCCCCTACATTTAAAGGAACAAACATTTGGTTCAGATTTACCCTCTGAACAGCAAGAAAATGTTAAATGAATTTGGCTCTGCTTTGTGTGAACAAACCGAGTGACCAGTAGCTCATCTGCAAAGGGCAACATTATTCTGTTTCCCCTTTGATCAGGAGCTGCTGCCTTTTTATGGACATTTGTGGTTATGGGAGAGACCTTTGAACGTCCTTAACTGTGGGAACCTGCTGCCATAACAAGATGTTTAAGTGTTATCTTATCTCAGCCACCATGGATCTGAATGGTTTACATGTTTATTGTTGTGTGCTCATTACACTGTAATTATTATACGACTATATGAGTTTCTTCACTGTGGGAACGCTGTGATGGCATCCATTCAAATTGGTGCCATTACCCACAGAGAGGTTTCTGCATGTATCACCTTCAAAAGAAGAAAAGAATATTACTTTGAGCTTTTGGGAGGCAATACTAGAATATGATACGACGCCATTTGATTGTCTCACAGCTATCTTTGTAATATTGCACAATGCCCAGCGGCTGTTTATTCTACTTTATACCTTCTCGGTCTGTTTCTTTAAGGGCAAGGCAACCTGGAACGGCTCCGTTTAATGATTTCATTGTTTGGAGAGCTCAGGCGAGTTCTCTCCTTTGAATCCTATGATGTCATGACAGACAGTTCAGCACACGTTCCCAACATGTGGTAGAATTCGCTATCATGTTGCAGTCCTGGACTTATTCCTACTACTGCAGCACATTACAGAGATTCTCCGATTACAAATTGCTCTGATCCTGCGAGAGGAACACTTATGTGCTCAGCAGAAAGGTCAGCGACGGGTGGAGAACAAGTGAACCCGTTACTGATCCGTCCTCGCCAATGCATAAATAAGACCCCACGGTACCATTCTAACGCTGTCGTCGTTAAATTCACACTGAGGATTTTACTGTGTAGCAAAAAAATAATGTTACGGTAAAGCAGAAGAGAACGTCCTAATTAACGAATCATTCAAACTCAAAAATAGCAAATTCCAGTTTAGGAGCTTATTCACGGTAACATTAGCCCTCCTTTCTGTATTTGAATGCAGATATTTGGTATGTAATACAGGGCCTGTGCAGCTCCTCCCCCTCACAGAGCGGTGAGGGCCTGTCGTCCTGATAGCGCCGTGCATGGATAACCGAGTGAGACGCCATCAGATACTGAAACCGGCGGGCTTAAGGGAAATGAAATGTATTTTGGAGGCAGAGAGTGAGGGCGGCTGAGAAACGGCGAGGATAATTGAAACGGGGAGCGTTCACTTGGGGAGAGAAATTGAGATGTTGTCACCGACTCAGAGTCGTCCTTATCGTCATCGGGGGCCACTGTTGCAAAAGCAATTAAAGAGTCTAAAAAGAATATCTGGAGTTGTGCAGAATCCAAGAGAGCAGAACGCAAGTCAACAAGGTGCCCTACAGTGCCCTACAGTGCCCTACAGCACGCACGCACACGCGCACGCACGCACCCGCGTGCGTGTGTGTGTGTTTTGCAACACTCTTATTGTTTTGCAACACTTCATTGCTGGTCGCTCAGATTTTAAATGAGATCTACTCTTATCATCATTCTGGTCTAGAACATAGAGGGCTCCCCAACGGATGCTTTTAAAGTTTGATGTTTTGATAGGCAGAGCTCACTTCGCACATGAATATTCATGTCAAGACGTCATAAATTATTTTATTGTCTATGCATGTTCACGATTAGAAAGCGCTTGCTGAATTCCAATGTGTGCACATAATAATGTTATGGCCTAGACCAGCGGTTCCAAAACCTTATTGGCCATGCACCCCGTTACCTCCTGACCTATAGCTGACACCCCCCCCCCCCCCCACACATGGAAATATAAATTGCATAAGCTATATGGTGACATACATTTCCTATTTATCCACATATGTGCACATACTGTATGTATGAACCTGAATATGGCATATATGCAGCATAGGCTATATTCTGCATATACTTGCCATATATTGGCATTATACTGTACGTTAATATATTTAAAATAAAACCATAGCACCACCATTTGCCTTTTTATGTCGCACACTCTTAGAAGGGGTGCACGCACCACAGTTTGGGAACCAATGGCCTAGACAGAAAGACTGTGTGATAAGGTGGCATTCTTCTATAGAAAACTTGAAACTGAAACCAACTTAATAACAAAAATCATTATTTTTTAATCAAACATTTTGAAATAATTCTTGATAAGAGATCTGAGGAAAATATAGGATGGAAAAATAAGCTATTTCCACATGCAGCTCTACTTTGTAAATCATCAAAAATGAGAAAAAAGAAAGAAAGAATGCCTTGCGGCAAATAAGGTTCATTTATTCAGTGCCTTTTGTTCGCAATAACAAAAGCGACACAGTGATTGCAGGGAGCTTTTAAGATCTCAAATATTCCCAGTTCTTAGTTTCAAGGGCATTCTGGCATACCTCAATAAGCTAAATCTTGTCATTTCCTTTCTCCAAATTGAATTTCTATAGGGATTTAAATGGGGCCAAGTATGAATGATGCCACGGGCGAGAACGCTCAAATTACCAACAATGTGGAGAGAAATGGGCCTGAAAGCTGCCGAGAGACACTAGGGGGTTTGAAGATGTAGGTAGACGGATGCACTCTCACAGACGATTCATCAAACCAACCCTTTCTAACCACTTAATCCCTATGGTTTGGCACACGACAAATTACAAAAATAGCCAATGTACATGCTCGTAGCTTGTAAAAAAAAAAGAATAATTTACACTTCCTTTTTCTTTTTTTGCAAAACAGGGACGCCAGAGTTAATGTAATTTAAGCTAGATGATCTACACTGATCATCTAGCAGGGACTGAACCCACTTTCAGAACCCTATGATGGTTCTGGGTTCCTCAGAAAAAGACCACCTCTCCCTCAGCCTCAAATGGACCACCACATGGAGAGAGAGAGACACGCACACGCACTCAAGAGGTAGAGCGAATGAGAGAGCCGGAGAGACGAGGGACATGGCGACACGGCAAAAAAAACTAACCAAACCAGAAGAAGTAATGAAAGAGAAAGAGAAAAGGGCAATGGAGGATGGCGATGAGAGAACTGGAACGAGCAGCAGACACAGACAGAAAAAGGGAGGGAGAGATGAGGAGAGTGGCTGTGGCTCTGTGGGGGGGCTCATAGTAATGAACAGGTGGTGGGGGAAGAGAAGGTTAAGCCTGCTTCTGTGGGTGTCGCTGGAACCCACCCCGTGCTGGGTGGACAGATGTGTGGACGAGCCGCTAGCTAGCTCTCCCCGACACTCTCTCTCTCTCTCTCTTGCTAAATTTAAGCTCCGTCGTACGACGGTACCATGGGGCGACAATAGCCGATATACAAGCTCATGGCGGGGCACTTCCGGGACACGTCGCAAGCTTGTAGATCGGCAATTGTCGGTACACAGCGCCATTTCACGATGAAGTATAAATTCTGATTTTCTCTCTC
Source organism: Electrona antarctica (assembly GCF_951216825.1). Lineage (NCBI taxonomy): Eukaryota > Metazoa > Chordata > Actinopteri > Myctophiformes > Myctophidae > Electrona > Electrona antarctica. Next base: position 31,531,852 of record NC_136799.1, read on the forward strand.
TCTCCCCACCGCTTGGTCTACCGGTGCCAAAGCCCACTAGCCTGAGCTCGAAAACTCCCTCATTTATCCGCCTTTGTTCTTTGTTATTTTTGGATTGGTTCGTCACGGCAGTGAAAATTGTCTCTCTCCGAGGAGAATCACGTTCGCCGTCTCCCCGGCTCGTTAGCCCCTCTCTTCGTGTACGATACAGAATAATGTGACATTTGGGAACGGCTGTGATGTTTGGTTGGTTTGGGTATTTCGACGCGGCGTCGGAGCTAAGTCTGCCTGTGGCATATATAGAGAGAAAGATTAGGGCTGTTAGCTGCGTCTGTTTGAAAAGCCAGGTGGCTCAGGGAGCCCCAGACAGGTACTGTTCTAATGAACACACACACACGCACGCACGTACACACGCGCACACAAACAGACATGTGCACACACATAAACTGGTAGTTGCTTCAGGCCTGTTGACAACCCAGAGAGGAACAGGATGTTGTCAGTCAGAACATCCACTGGGTATTTGTATGTGCATGTGTGTGTGTGTGTGTGTGTGTGTGTGTGTGTGTGTGTGTGTGTGTGTGTGTGTGTGTGTGTGTGTGTGTGTGTGTGTGTGTGTGTGTGTGTGTGTGTGTGTGTGTGTGCATAAATGCATGCTTGCCTGTGTGTGCCTCACCAATGAGTCGTTTGACTAAGGGCTATATGTGACAGGTGCTTCCATGTTTGTCTATCAGACTGGTTTTCCATCGTCTGCTCACAAAAAGCAATGATTTATGATTCATCAATGAAGGAGAGGATGGAAGTTTAAGGTCTCTTGATAATCTGGGTAATCAAACTGTCATTTAGACTCACTGCGTTTCAAAAAATGGGGGAAAGAAAGTTAGAAAAACACTGTGAAAAGTGGAAATGGAGAGGTTGTGTGAGTGCGTGTGCGCGTGTACACACGTGCGTGCATGTACTCGCACAGTCTCACTGGGTGGAAATCACCTGTGTTGGAACAGCAGAGTCTGTAGTTTGTCATTGCATAGAGATCTGGTCTGCACCTGTTGTCTCACTCACACACACACACACACACACACACACACACTGCACTCACCAGATGAAAATCGGTTGACAGCACGGCCAGCTTCATCAGATGTGCCCACTCTTGTTCCGTTCATTAACGTCCAACCGAAGGCGGCTGGCCTGGGGCCTGCTGCCAGTCCCACTCGCCCCACAAAGCAAACACAGAGAGAGAGAGAGAGAGATAGAGAGATTTTTTGTTATATAGAATATAGAAAACGTGTGTGAATAAAGTGGAGTAGCTTTATCTCAACCAATGCTATATCTTATCAACACAGTACAATTGTACACTCTCAGCGTTACACATGGACAAATGAACACTGAGGATTTTACTGTGTTGGCGAGCATAGCCGTATTCTGGGTTTGGAGGTCAGCTGGGAATTTTGGATCAGTGTTGCCTGCATGACGCCCACGCGCTCGGCCCGTTCTCCCTGGGATGCCAGCGCCACCTGCTTCCACTGTGGATGGCAGCTTTGGGGCCCGGCGGGGGGGCTGGAGGGACGGCCTCAACAGACAACATGTTTCAGCTAGTTTGTTTGGAAACCTGCGGCCACCACAGCCAGGGAGACCAAACTTTTGGAGTGGAGGGGCGAACGAAACACAAACAAGAGCGAGGAACAGGGATTGGAGGGTTTCCCCTCGCCCAGTTCACATTATCTCGCTATGCAGATTCATCCGAATCCAAAACGGCCACGCTGGTCAGACATGTGACAAACTAATCGGGATTGATTGGCATCGTAGACTGACAAAAATCATAATATAATTCATACTGAGATGTCCCCATGGCTCATTTCATCATGTATGGAAATGACAAGTGACATTTAACCAAATGACATGCAAAATGTCAGCTTGATAAGTTTGACGGGCAGGTTTATCACGTTTCCTCAAACTCCCTTTTCACAGACTGGCTCGGTAGGCCTATAGGCAAATATCTATAAACACATCTGAAACCCTGCATACAAAACCGAATGAACTACTGTATATAACACACAAACTATAAACTGTTCCATTTGCTTAGTGACCTCCATTAGTGCAGAGATTCTCAAACTCTTTCACCTTTAACCCAAATTAATTATATTTGGCTGCAGACAAAATAAAACTATTTGTGCCAGGACCACCACCATATAGGATTTGTGTTGTTAAAATGTTTCCAACAGTTTCCACATTTTTACTTCCACTTCTGCGATCCATTACATTGTGAGCTTGTAGATCCATGTCATGGCCGTGACCACACAGTCAGCAACACATTGATACTGTATATTATACAGTATCAGTGTGTTGCTGGTGCAGTGTATAAGACTCCACTCACATACTGTATGCTAGTACCATTTGCATTCACCCATGCTATTTGCATTGACCAATGCTAGCTGGTACCATTTGCATTCACCCATGCCACCATTATTGTTATTTAGTTACAGTAATTACATTTGCAGTCATTTAAAATACATAAAATCAGTTGGTTTTGTTTGCATGCATTGTTTATTAAGAATATGCACAAGTTGTTTATTGAAGTTGTACTAATGCATTTGTCTTTGTTTGAGTTACCTGGCTGTTTCCTGGAATGGCAAGGGGATGCCTGCTTCTTCTTTGGTTTTTATGGTGGGTTACAACCTCTGGGGTGTATACTGCCACCTACTGTAGTGTTTCAGCTATATTATGTGCAAACTAAATGTGGAGTCCACCCAAACTTACATTCCCATTTTTGTTCTTCACTTTTAGCCACAATTTGCAACACTAGATTTTTTTTTTAAATAATGGGTTGAATCTAGAGTTGTAACACCAGCCATTGACAGCCCATTCATCCAAACAGAAAAGTCTGATCTTGTATTATATGACGTGAAACTCAAACATTTGAAGCCGTCAAGAAAGCTTGAATTATCTTCTTTCTATCTGCAAAGCGTTTGTTTAATAAAAATCCACCGTAGACATGTTATGAGTTAGCCTACTTTCTGCAAATAACTTTTGTGCAGGTGATGATAACTACTTTTTATACATGTGATGTATGCCATGCTTTTTGTTATTGCTTAATGTAAGTCGCTCTGGATTAAGAGCGTCTGCTAAATGCCTAAATTGTAAAATTGTAATTGTAAATTGTGATAATTTTTGGTGCAGGTGATATAAGTGTTTGTGCTGCTACCTGCATTACAGTATGTGAACATTTGAAACGGGTGGTACGCAGGGCCGTTGAGTGACTTCCAACCAGCGCTTCTGTGAGACGGAGACGTTTTGCATTGCATACCATATCATCAACGTTAAGAAAGGCCTCTGGCGTCACCGATTACTCCCTTCCTCCTTTCGAATACTCCAAATTGAAAATTCACAGACATTCACACAACATACTGTACAACTGTAGATTTCCAGGGATTTTGAAAGCTGATCACTGTTCTTGCACTTGATTGTATCACCACTCCTCTTCTGCTCAACCTCACTGACTTCACTCTTCCTAGTTTTTCCTCAAAATAAAAAACCTTTCCCACTGTGGATCACTGCAGTGGTGGAAAAAGTACTCGCATGCTTTACTTAAGTAAAAGTATCAATACTGCAATGTAGAAATAAAAAGTCCAGAATTCTAAATTTACTTGAGTAAAAGTACTCAAGTAAATTAGTACTTATTATGCAGAATGTCACATTTCACAAGCTTTCAAGTGTATAAATTGTCTCAAAATCTTTGAAAAATAGCAGATCTACAAAGCCCACAATGCCTTTTCGTAGATGGGCTATTTTCAAATGGCTGAAATGTATATAGGGTTGAAGTGGTAATTGTATGTTTTGTAAATATATCCATAATACAAAGTAACTTTAGTAACTAAGTATTCAAATAATTGTAGTAGAGTAAATGTATCATATTTGCCTCCAAGAGTAGAAGTAAAACTATTGCAAATTGGAAATACTCAAGTACAAATACCTAAATGTACTTTATAACACTGGATCACTGAATTCTTAAGATGGTGGTGGTCAGTGTCAACCCAACAACTAAATCTTCTTGCTCTTGATCACTTTCTCTATCAATTTAAATGTGCTTCCTTTTCTATTTCCTTTCAGTTCCAAGCATATCTTGACTTCATCCTCACTATCGACGTCCGATTCCATTTCAAATCGACCACTCCCCAAACAAAACTCCTCCACCTTTCTGCAAAAAAAAAAGAAAATGGGGCTGAGGCTGGGTGGAGCCAGTCTTTATGCAGAGGGCTGAGCTGAGGACCATACCAAGAGGCTTGATTGAAAGGGGGGGTAGGGATTTGGGTGTTCCACTGCACCTCAGGTGCAGTGGTATATACGTAGACGCCCTTTCCGGCTCTGAGGCGCGTGTCACCATTGAAGGCACAATTTTCCCGACATTCTTTGCAAAGCATTAGCGGAAGCTTGTCAAGCTTCCGCGTGCGTAACATAAGTCCCGGAAAAGACGCGCTGTGATTGGCCAGTAGTCACTTGAGTGACAGCGAGAGACATGGAGGAGTCGCATGAGTGACGTCACATGGGCAGGGACGCAGTCGCCTTCAGCAAATGTCTTCAGCACTTCTAAATAAGAAAGCTGCAGAGAACTGTTGCTTTGTGTTCACTCTTTAATGTTTTCTGTTTTTTTAATTAAATGTTATAATATCTATGGTCTGGTGCATCTCAGGAACTGGACTGGTTTAAGGTAGAAGGAAGGCACTGGAGCAGGCTCGGACATGACCCGACGAATATGTTATAGTTACATCGTACCGTTGTTTCTTTTTCACTTGCACCCTGCTAAATAATGGCTTTAACTGTCCGAGACTGGTTCTACCAGGGGGGTATAGGGATAGAGAAGTGCTGGCCTCCCCCTGTGTGAATGTATTGGTTTGGTCCACCACCATACACTGTAAGTGTCATGTAGGTCTGTTAGTTGAGTTCACTTTCTGTTTTGTGAAACATTATGTTCTGTTGACCTCTTTTAAAGGCCCTATGACTTGTTTGTTGAATGTTTAGTTAATAATTTGTTAGCCGATGTACTATCTGTAAGGTTAAAGTGGTTAAACAGATTTTTATGCTATATTAACACATTTTGCTTGTTCACGACTCAAGTGAGGGGAGGACGGAGAGGGAGATCAGCCGGAGAATCGGAGCGGCAGGGGCGGTATTGCAGTCTCTGTACCTCATTGTTGTGATGAAAAGAGAGCTAAGCCAGAAGGCAAAGCTCTCTGTCTACCGAGCAATCTTCGTTCCTACTCTCACCTATGGTCATGAATTGTGGGCTATGACCGAAAGAATCGCGAATACAATCGGCCAAAATTAGTTTTCTCCGATGGGAAGTTCAGTCACACAAGAGAGACTCTGAGTAGAGTCGCTGCTTCTTCGCCTGGAAAGGAGCCAGCTTAGGTGGTTCGGGCATCTGGTTAGGATGCCTCGTGAGCGTCTCCCTAGGGAGGTCCTCGAGGCATGTCCCACTGGGAGGAGGCCCCGGGGCAGACCAAGGCGCAGATGGAGGGATTACATCGACTCACTGGCCTGAACACCTCGGGATCCCGATATACGTTATTAATGTTGCTCTGCAGAGGAAGTCTCGAGCTCTCTAGTGGAGCTGTTGCCCCCGCGACCCTACTACGGATAAGCGGTTGAAGATGGATGGATGGATGGATGGATGGATGGATGGATGGACCCACTAGATCCCTCTCAAGCACCCCTGGGGTACCCCGGACGCCCACTTTGAGAAGCAGTGCACCCGTGGTTCAAAGGGCATGCAGGGTACAGCAGAAAGAGGTGATTTCCCACAGCATTTCCATCAGAACGCTAGCATGACTCATGATGACATCTGAAGTTCCCCTGCTGCAGAGCGAAACATGACATCATTGACATCGTCGTCGCCTCTTTGAACAATCACATATCTGCCTACGTTTGTCTTTCAAGATGAGATGTATGCTGCATGGGCCACACACACACCACTCATACTGGAACACTGGAAGAAGAATAGTTTTATTTTTATTTTATCAACCTACTTCCTGGCCTACCGAACCACCTGAACAGCTCTCTGACTGTGTGTGCGTGCGTGCGTGAGTGAAGAAGTTATATCTAAGTCTGAGTGAGAGCTAGAGAGAGAAAGCAGGTTGAAGGCACTGGAAGTGGGAGGAGATAAAAGGAACAGGGTTTTTGATACCTTCCGTCAAAGCATTCAGAGAAGTAACACACACACACACACACACACACACACACACACACACACACACACACACACACACACACACACACACACACACACACACACACACACACACACACACACACACACAGCTATATCGAGAGCGTTGCATCCGGTGCTACAGGTGAAGAAGTTTCACACAAGATATCTGACTCATCCTTCTGTTCTCTTCACACTGAGTAAATAAAAATATTTTGGTTAGAAGAAGAAAAAAAAACACTCAGGAAGCCACAGCATGAGAAGATGCAAAGTCAGTTTCCTCCTTCAAAACCAAAGAAAAAAGCATTCCCTATGTTTTTAAGTAGTCAACAAGGTGCTTCAAGCCCCCACATACTATAGAAGCACCACTCTTTCAGTTGAAGAAACACTTGGCATTTCATTATAGAATTCACTCATCGCAAAGTGCATTTCCTGCCAGCACTCCGGAAGGAACTTTGAATTACAAAGTTGAGGACACTTGTGGAATTTCAAGATAAATACCATCCATTTCAGATCCAGCTCATGAGTGCCATGCTGTCATACACAGTATACCTGCACCGTCTTATTAGAAGTCTACCAGTCTTCTGGAGAGGAGATTATGGTGAAATTTACAAATGTATTTATGCACGGCCACGACACACCTAATCGATCATTAATATTCAAATGGCTGTATTCTCCACAATCTCACGCACGCACGCACGCACGTGTACACGCACACTCACACTCACACTCTCGCTCGCACGCACGCACGCACGCACGCACGCACGCACGCACGCACGCACACACACACACACACACACACACACACACACACACACACACACACACTAGAAGGGAAAGGTCAATAACAAACTGCTTGTTAAGCAGGTGTAGCTACGTGTGTTAGATGGAAGTGGGTGGATGGAACGATGGCTGGATGGAAGGGTAGATGGATGAACAGACAAAGCAAGAAAGAAAGAAAGAAAGAAAGAAAGAAAGAAAGAAAGAAAAAGAAAGAAAGAAAGAAAGAAAGAAAGAAAGAAAGAAAGAAAGAAAGAAAGAAAGAAAGAAAGAAAGAAAGAAGAGACACAGAGAGAGAGAACTACTGTAGGTGAAATTACATGAGAATAAGTGTGTGGGAACATCATAACAGTCAGCCTACTCAGCTCACTCCGTGGTAAATCTCATTTGCTGCCTCCTCTCCCTGGCTGGTGTGACTTTAAAGGGGGACGTGGGGATAATGTGCATTATTACTTTTATCCAATGCAGTGAGGCAGGCCAATAATTGCACAATGTTGGAGTTTTATTGTCCCCAGCTGCTGTGATCATTACTAAACGTCAGAGAGATGCAACATTTCCTGTCGACTTAACGACAGTAATCTCATCTCTCCCTGTGCCCCTCCTCTCTCTCTCACTCTCTTGGTCTCTCTCTCTCCCTCTCTCTCCACCCCCTGCTGAATGCTCAGCCACCCAGGCCTACAACCCCTCCGTGAGATGCGGAGATGAGACTTCTTCATCATGTTTATTGGATTTCATTGTCCTCCAAAACGAATCATGGTAAACACACGCTGCATCAATTCGCAATATTTCCTCATATAGACCGACTGTGTGACTGCAGCCACTGGCGTTTATCGGCTAATAATAAACCTCTGCGTCCGTCCTAAACAAATGATCTGGGAGTGCGTTAGTGAACTCCGGTGGGTTCATCATCTAGCTGGGAGCTGAAACCATGATCTGTCATGATCAGTGTCTATGAGGTGGGAAGCAACTTCCATGAGAAGTTACAACATCCTTCCAGGCACGCGTTTTTTCCCTCTCTGTTCCTCTCTCTTAAACAAACACACACTCACTCTCCAACTTCACTCGCCTCTCTCTCTCTCTCTCTCTCTCTCTCTCTCACAAACACCATTTTTGGACGGCAATTGTATGAATGTTACGACGCGTTGTGAGCTTAATTAAGCAGATCATATTTTTAGTGGACGATACCGGCACATGACCCCGTATCCGTAGCCTATAAATCATAGATAACGCCAACCCTAACTCCTCAACCTAAATGCCCAATCCTAACCCTAACTTTAATATTTTGCTTAATAAGTGTAAGCCTACAGGAACATTGTCCTCATAATAACACAAGTAGCCTATATTTCACGCACGCACGCACACACACACACACACACACACACACACACTTTCTCTCTCTCTCTCTCCCTCGCTCCCTCTCTCTCTGGCAGGTGAATGCCCTGCAGACAACACCACACTGAGTGGCTGCCTGTGAAGGTGTCTCTTGTTTAACGGAAAGCCTCACAGGTATCACAGTGCAGGTGAGGGAGAAGGAGATACTGTAGGTGCGTGGTGGTGAGATTGTGGTATAAGTTGGCAGGAGGTATAGGCTTGCATGCAGAAAAACTATTTGGCACAGTGTACTATAAACTGTATTATGTTCTTTTTTATTCTCCAATACAAAATACCAGTATAGGTTGGCACGACAAGAAGGGCAATGCTGCTGCAGTATGCAGAGGTGTTGATGTGGACGGTTATCGTCACTGTCGGTCGGAAATCTTGCACATCCAAAACCGTTACTGTTCAGGAAATGGAAAAAAAATTACCTGATAACTGGATTTCAGATGTTCCGAGCCCATGCACCAGGAGCCCTACAAATACACATGCATGCACGCACGCACGCGCACGTGCACGCACACACACAGATGTCATCTCCAAGGTGAACACCTCACAGAAATACAGATGCACACGCACCACGCGCGCACACACACACACACACACACACACACACACACACACACACACACACACACACACATACACACACACACACACACAAACACACACCTCGCTGCACAGGCCCTTTCACCCACACAAACAAACAAACATTCCCACATTTCTCCACGCTCGCGGATCTCCCTCCACGTTCACCGATTCCTTGTAAACTTTGCCTGCATGGCGTTTGATCTGAGCCATGGATAATACTCCTGCCTGCTGCCTCTCCTCTCGCCCCTGCTCCCCGACAACAACCACATATGGGGTGTAAAGAGAATTATTCATTGTTTTTGCCTCACAACAAAAGTGTTTGAGCTCAAAGAGCAGCTGCCTCGCACATAGTTAATTTAACATTGCTGGGGATCCGGCATCCATTGATGATCGGAGGTGTCCTGCTCGCCGTTCCACGACAGCGTAGTGCTTATTAAAAATAGATAGCAGTGGAATTAGCCAAAAGCGTACGAATTCAGATCAAAATACAGCTGTGCCACTGTTGTTTACACTAAAGAATGCGTCCAAATATTTCCGACACTAATTAAAACCAGTATGGAAATTGGTTTTCCATTGGTTATCAGTATCATAAACAGTGCATGTTACTTTGAATAGGACGTCGTTATAAAAACAAAACGACCACACACAGCAGAACAACTTTATTTGTGTTCATGTGCTTCTAAAGCTCTCCTCTATAGCGGAGTCAAACAACGACAAGGCTAGGCGCGACCTGAGACCCACGAACAGAGGAGAGCTGGTGCTGCATGGGGCTCATTACTGAAGAGAAGACACAGCTCAGAGCCTGTGCCAGAGCCTCTCATGCACCACTGATTGCAGCTACTTGGCCTGCTTTTGGCCTGGGCTAGGACTTGGCTATATTGTGTACCCAACCCGCCGCTCGCTTCCCAGTGCCCAATGCCGTCTGCCCAGCACTCGATGCCCAGTGCCCAGCGGTGGGGGTGACCCCACAGTCCCAGAGGCATTCACCCAGCACAGAAGAGAGTGCTGTGCCAGCAGTAAAACATAGGCATTGGTGTGCACCATCAACTCAAATAACTGATTTTCAACTTGGGGAATAACAAACTGTGAATTGAGATATGCACACACACACTACTCTAATTGTGATTATTATTCGGGGATGGCAATCTGGCACACAAAACAACAAAGAGGCGGCATAAAGTTATTATTATTATTTGTATAAAAAGGAACCAATTAAAGTAGCTTTGCCTTTTCTGTCACGAACAAAACTTTCAAAAGTTTAGGATCCTAAAATTACAAACGCATTATTATTATTATAATTCTTTCACACTATCCAAATAATAACAATCTTCTTTTTAATTGATATGATAATTGTGCACACTGTCGTCTGGAACAGCAACCCAGCCATGACTTCAGTCTGTCACAGGAAGCCAGTCAGTCAAGTCAAGCTGTCGAAAAGTTTGCCGGTACACAAGTCCCAGCAAGGCAGCATCGTGTAACTTCACTTCTCCGTTCTGTTCCCGTGCCAAGCAAAGACTCGAGCCAAACAAGGAAATGAGACTCTGTGTGAATTGGTAGACTGAACAGAATGCGAGAATTGACAGGTATACGGCGGCGGCTGCCAAATGGAGAGGCTTCCTGCCTCTGCCATCCCCGTCGCACTCAGGATCAATCGCCATGACTCAGTGAGCTCATATCCACACGCCGTTTCCTATCAGCCGGGACGTTAATGTACAGGTTAATTATCCAAGCAACTCTATCTGGAGAGAAAAGGGAGACCCAGCCAAGTGGAGTTTGTTAGGCCGGTATTGTTGTCGTCATTTGTGATATTGTCAACTTATTACCGCTTTCAGCTCAAGATGATTTCATCAAATAAATAAAATAAACGATGCCAAGAAGAAGCAGATATAATTTTTCCGGGCCAGTGTTTCCATTCGCCTGGACAAATGAAGGCAGATGCTGCATAGAAATTCATCTGCTGTCTAATGTCTATACATCTTCAGTAAACATTGATAGATCAGCTGCCAAATGTTCTCTGTGCAGGCCAGGGCGGTATAATATTGTGTCATCCTCGACCGGTCACTATCATCATTAACCGCTGCAATTTCCTTGTCATGATTCACCAAAGCAGCAGATTTCATGTCAAAGCGCTGTGCATTTTATATTGCACAACCTTCCAGTTGATCATACAACCATTTCCACCTGCAGCCACAGCCATAATTATCAGACAGACAGACAGACAGACAGACAGACAGACAGACAGACAGACAGACAGACAGACAGAAAGTCGTTTTATTTATCTCCGTGGGGCGGCACTGCGCCAAGCATCAAGCACTGCAGGTAAGAGTCAAAGGGTACGGTACAATCGCTCCCTTTTCCTTCCCTCCTCTCTTGCTCTCTCCCTCTCTTCTTGACCCCCGTTTCCCATGGCTCCTGGATGCAGCGGCAGGCCGGATCGCCACTCCGTGCCTCCCAGAGCATTAACCTGCAGATGAAAGGTGGTCTGCAGTGGGATTAGGAGCTGTCCTGCATGCCTGGATGGCTGAGGAATGCTTTCCTGCCCCACTCGAGGACAGCCTGAAAGAAACCTCTCCAGACTCCAACGTGTCTGGGACCAGAGAGGCGTCCTGACAGTCTCAGCTCTGGACAGGCGGTGATGAGAGGTTCTTAACTGTAAGCCTCATGTGAAAAAAGGTTCACGTGGGCGAGGACAAACCCTGTACTCTGTACTCATCCGTCATGGTGGAGGGAGAATTGAGAAGACCAAAAGCTCATTTGAATTGTGTAATTATAATTATTTTTCGAAAGCTCATTCTTTTACAGTACTCGCCTTCTCGTTAGCTAAAGGACAATTAAAATCTGCCCTTTGCGTCCATCACAGCTGTCTCCGCTGAATCACAGCCCCCTGAGGTGTTGTGCTTTTTAGAGGCGCTGATTGCTACACTTGCCTGAATCTAAAAATTAAAAAAAAAAAAAGCATTTCACCGCGAGCGACTGCAGTCACTGCACTCCAACACACACGGCCCCTCTGATCAAAGCACATCGCCTACACCTCATAGTCTGCCACTGTTGTTGGGCACTTGTTAGGACTATCTATCCTTAGTTCACCTTTAACTGGGATAAGCCAACCGGAGGGGGGGTATGGGGGGGTGGTACGACGACACTTATATTGTACTGTAGCTCCGGGCTCTACCAACCTTTATTAACCGAGCCCTCATCAAGATGCAGGCACAGGAGTATGCTAATTTTACCCTACATTTACCAGAGGAGTAAAAAAGAACAAAAAAAAGGGGGGGCTTCATTAAAAAAGACCATGCATTATTCAGGGTGCAGCAGGCCAGAGGAATGGCTGTAGGCCAATTACACACTGCTGGAATCTTCCCCTGGATGTGATGTTCTGCTCAACCTCTCTATTTCAGTCTCTCTCTCTCTCTCTCTCTCTCTCTCTCTCTCTCTCTCTCTACACAGCGGAGGAGATAAGGGGACCCTCTCTTATCATTACAGAGAGAGTGAGAGAGAAACAGTAGAGCGTACAGTATAAGGCAAAAGGTGGTGGAGGAGCAATGGAATTGTCATGATTCTATATACAGGGGAACAGGAACGCACAGAGGAGAGGAGTAAAGTGGAGATGAGGATGACAAGGTGGTGTGGGGTGTTGAGGAGGAGGGGAGGCATGTATTGGTGATTAAGGAGGTCTGCATGGACGTAGCCTGAGGGCTTGAAGGATGACCTATTTTTTGTAAGAACAAGAGTCCACATATCAGTCCACTCAGGCCCACTGGATGAGTACAAACGCGTGTCTGGGCGCGCGCACGCATCCACGCACGCACAAACGCACGCACGCACGCACGCACGCACACACGCACACACACAAGCTTAATTGATAGCATGCATAACAGTAGGCAGGCACAATATCTCTGATGATGGCTCTACGCCAGGGGTTCTCAACGTTTTTAGCCGGGGACCCCCGGAAATGCTTTGGCAATGTCTCGGGACCCCCGCCCCCCCCGACCCCCAATATAAATTGACTGCTACAATAACCTTAATAATAGAGACAATACACCATAAATAAATACTGAAACCAGATATAATCATTAGGGAAGGTGTATGCATGTACTATGTGTACTATATGTAAACTCTTCATTTCCACTTTCCAGCCATTCAGTTGCAAAAAACAAACAAATAAAAAAACTTTTTTTTTCAAAATAATTTGGGGACACCCCAAAATAATTTGGCGACCTCCCGAGGGGTCGCGACCCACGGGTTGAGAACCCCTGCTCTACGCGCTATTACTTCTACCACTTCCAGTATGGCAGCTTGTTTAAAGGCGCTGTTACTGTACGTGATACGTTTTGGTTAAAACAAAAACCAAAAAAGCTTAAAAGATTCTTTTCATTTGCTGTTGTTAGTCATGGGGATGGCTGCCAGTTCCTACCTGATGTTATGTGGGAGTTCTGACTGCTCCAGACCGTACTGAATAACTGCTGGTTTGCATAATGTCTTGAGGCTAGGACTGAAGTCGACATAAAGGTCAGTGGATTTATTGCCTCTTCCAAAGAGGATGACACGATCTCCCACCATGCAACAGCACAAATGAAGACATTGCTGAACAAGGGGCAGGTGATCTTCCCCACCCGTCCTTCCTGTTCTGACATTCCATATGTTGATCTGACCTCATCAAACCCTGTACACTCAACTTGACTCAAGACACACTCCATATATGGCCAGTACAGAATTCATTCCATATGTTGATCTGACCCCCCCCCCCCCAACGCCAAAGCACCAGCGTTTCCCAGCAGTCTGCCATCACCCAGGCGGATGCATGCACTGCACGCGACTGCTTCTCGCCCTCAGGGCGTCTTACTGGTAGTCGATGTTGATTATTGTGCCATTCTGGGGTGGGGGGAGGGTTGTTTTTTAGTCTTTTTGTCTTTCCTGTATTTTTGTCAAAAAAGGAAAATGGATGGTTGTACTTTGTACACTGTCGACAAATAAATCTTAATACAAAATAATATTAAGGTAGGTGTGTATGGGGGACTATCACCTCAGCCTTACACCGGCCTACTGTTTGAGGTAGGTGTGTATGGGGGGCCCCTACTGTTTGAGGTAGGGGTGTATGGGGGCTATCACCTCAGCCTTACACCGGCCTACTGTTTGCAAAATTATTCTCTCTCTTTGAGACTTGGAAGCTATTAGACGGTGACCCAGAGTGACGTTGCATCTATTGTATAAGCACTATGACTCATTCATAAAGCCTCATTGTGTCACAAAATGAAACCGTGGGCCTGTTTGCCATGTGAAGGGTCAAGAGTCATCGCATCATCATCCCGAGTAGCTATTTTAGACTTTTCTTCTTGAGAAGGCGTTTGTGTGTCACACAATTAACAACAATCCAGGGAGGATGGAGAGGGAGACAGACAGACAGAGAGAAAGTCATCTGTAAATTGAATCCCTTAAAGCCGGCCATGCCAGCCCTGATGAAAAATGGATAGTCATTATATATTTGAAATCAAAATGCCAGACGCCATAGGGTTAAAGGGAAATTTCTAAAACTCTCAATTATACAAAATGGCACACCCGATGACACAAAAATTACATTTAGATATGACCTCTCTACTTCAGATTTAGGTTCAGAACTGGCAAAGGTTCCCTTTCACACAATGCTTGGGTTCCGGCCTGACGGGGATTTTCTGGCCATTCCACTAACTCGCGTCCAGTTTTGGCTTCCATCTTGAATGCTAAAGTATTAGCGTTAATGCTACCGAGCAAAAATGAGGTCCATACTAGCTCTAGAAAGAGCCAATGTTCCAATCGTGCTCAACGGATAATCAGAAAAGACCTCTGAACATCGCCGATCTGTTCAACACCACGGACAGCGCTTTAGGGAGGGGCCCTAGCAACCGTGCATAGCAACCAGAGCGATTCAATGAATGAAACAGAGCGAGGCAATGTTACAGCGATATTAAACGCCTTATGACGAGCCTGCTCGTCGTCATAAGGCCTGCTCGTGTAATCAGCAGCGCATGTAGCAAAATTAATTAATCATGACGAGTATACCTGTCCTACGTATCAAAACTGAAGAAAGTACAAATGCAACAGGTCCATTT
>NC_136799.1:31551857-31575137 GCF_951216825.1 Electrona antarctica
CTAAGACTTTTTGACAAAGGTTTATTTAGTGAAACCTGTACAAGCCTGCATGTACGCATCTGTTTTCTGTCTTCACCACTCTCTACCTGGCACCATGCACTGCCATTTCTCTCAAGCCATCCTTCATCAAATCTTCTCCCATCACCCCCTTGATGAAATCATACACTCTTCCTGACATCTCTCTCTCTCTCTCTCTCTCTAACTCTCTCTCTCTCTCTCTCTCTCTCTCTCTCTCTCTCTCTCTCTCTCTCTCTCTCTCTCTCTCTCTCTCTCTCTCTCTCTCTCTCTCTCTCTCTCTCTCTCTCTCTCTCTCTCTCTCTCTCTCTGGAGACCAGTTACTGAACAGAAGTAGAGAAACCTGGCCACATCCTCCCTCAGCGCTCAGCTGGCCTGCATTGCACATGCATTGCAAGAGCGTGTGCGCACGCACACAGTCACACACACACACACACACACACACACACACACACACACACACACACACACACACACACACACACACACACACACACACACACACACACACACACACACACACACTTAAATACAATACATTTCCTAGAGCACGCATGTTGTGATGCGTGTGTCCGTATAAGAGGAGGATGCAGTAGGAAGATGCTAACGTCATCCTCTGTTTGGAGGGGACGTGGCAGATGGTGCTCCCGGGCACTTGTGACAACGCCGTTTCCCACAAGCAGGCCGGGGAGCTCATGAAAGGCAGGCTTTGTCCCCCACACGGCCGATGGCCGTCACTGAGGACGGGCTGAAGTAAGACCAGTGGCGTGAAAGAGAGGAGGGGGAGAAGAGGGATACAGCGAGAGACACTGGGCCCTAAATTTCTCATGTGCACTCTGAGAATGATTCATCTGTGTAGGGTAATGGTTAACCGGCACCGAGTGATTTCCTCTCCCTGGGAATGTCGCGCAGATTAACTCCCATCACATGACTGCAGCTGACCCTTGCGCTCAGCAGGAGGGATCCACAATCGGGTGGGGAGGGTTGGGGGGGAGGCATGGGTCCCACAATACAGCACTACAAGCACAATGAACAACTCTGGGTTCAGAGGAGGGCTGGTGAAATGTGAGGCTTCATAAGGATTATGTGTCCACAGAACAATTCTGAGGAGGTTAAGGCTTCCTCTCCTGCCAAATACCAAGTTAACGTAATGTGGGCTTCAGTGTGGAAACTGTAGAACATGCTGTGTGCAAAACGCAGCCCCAACTCCAACAGAAACACTGAGACACACAGCAAGGCCCCGTCCACTGGACTCCTGTCGAAGCAAAGGGAGCACCGACCGGGTGTCAAGTTGAGACACTAGAATGAGCCTTTCCATAAGAAACCAGTTCAGTGACATTGGCGTTAGAGTGTCTGCTCTGAGAGGTTGGGGGGTCAATCCCCAGCCAAGTCATACAGATGGTACCCATGCCTCCCTGCTTGGCATTCAGCATCAAGGGCTGGATAGGGGGTAATAGGGGTATGTTCCTGTGACATACTAATGTCATGTCCAGGGGGTGAACTTGTACACATGCATGGCCAGGGGACAAACTTGTACATCAAGTCACCTCATGCAACAGACACAGCAGATAGGCTCCTGATATAATGGGCCACATGAAACGCTTTGCTTTACAGAGCTGTGGTTGAGAGAGTATTCATTGTCTCCACCAGGCCGAAGGCATTGGGAAAGAGTATGTTTTGCACTCCGTCCGTCCGTGTGTCCGTGTGTCCGTCCGTGTGTCCGTCCGTCCGTGTGTCCGTCTGTGAACAGCTAATCTCCGGCACCGTTAACCCGGTCAATGCCAAATTTTGCACACACACTCCCTGGATGCCAACGATGAACCTCTGTCCCAAAATTTCCAGAACCGCCTGTTATAGCGCCACCAGGAGGCCGCTTTGTGCAAAACAAGTTTTTGGACAGTACACCTACAGATTTTGTCCAAACATCACACAAATTGGTACACAGTCTCTCTAGAGCCATTCAACGAAACTGCTCTTTCAGATTTCTCAGACTCCATCCTGATTGGCTAAGATTGGCTTCCAAAGTTTGCAGGAGTACTTTGTATGCCAACTCCCTAGAGGCCAAGGAAAAACCTTTGCTTGGAATTTTTCACATCTGCTCTTTATAGCGCCACCAGGAGGCCGACATATGTAAAACATATTTTCTAATATTACTCCTTCAGATTTTATCCAAATTTCACGCAAACCGGTACACATGCTCTCCATAGTCATGTGATCAAGACGGGTTTGTTTGATTTCTCATAATCCACCCTCATTGGCTACGATTGGCTTCTAAACTTTTCAGGAGTAGCCCGCTTTGTACCCGTTTTGGACAAATCGCCACAACTACTCAACGCAGCGTCCGATTGTGGTGAAACTGTGCATGCATATTCCCACTAGGCTTTGGAAGAAATGCCACTTGACAGTTTTCAAATCAGCCTCATGGTGGCGCTACAACAGGCCAAGCTGCGTCACACACACACACACACACACACACACACACACACACACACACACACACACACACACACACACACACACTGCTCCTAAACATTTTGCCAAACATCACACACACACACTCCTATCCTCCTGGTGGAGACCTGTGCCCAGAAGGGCACTTTTTCTAGTTTGACCCTTATTTTGCGCATTTAAAAAAAAGAAGAAGAAGAAGTAGTGTAGGCTCGGGGATCGTTTGGTTTGGCCTGAAGGCTGTCGTGTGATGATGACGCAGTGTTGTGGAGCGTGAGACGGGATGTTGTTAACTGTGTGAAGAGAAGCAATAATAAACGGAGCGACCGGTGGCGTTCCAGTGATATAACTCCTTGTCATCTGTCCTTATAAAGAGAGTCTAAAGCCTGCATATTCTTCTAGCTGTGGCCGGCGCTACAGTAGTAAGTGAAAGCAAAACTAGATCTATACATGCTCACAATGTACTGTGAGATTGTATATCAGCTATTTTCCCTATCCGTCATATGACAAAGAATATGGGCTTAAGTGGTTAAATTAAGATTTTACTGTGCAGATAATAAAGAGCAAAAGAAGGGAGTCTTTACTTACAAAATAAATATTAATAGGGATACAACGTTTCTGTAAGGTCCGAGTGTCTGTGTCTGTAGGTGTGCAAAAGGACTTTTTCTTCTAATACTGTGCAGATAATGAAATGACAACTATCCTCATTCATTCGGAGCTGGTCTTTTACACAAATGTCTGCTCTGTTATCGGGAGAGAACCCACTACCCATGAGTACACGCTTGAAGAGATCAGGAACTATGGTAATTTTTATGTGACAAATGCGGCCGTTTCCTTCTATAACCTCGGCATAGAGACAGGCGACTGAGAGCGCCTTTGCCCCAGCTTTCAATAATCAAACAAGCCTAGCAAACCATGGCAGATGTCACGGTCATACTCCATGGACTATTACAGGGGTTTCCATGGTAGCACAGGGCGGTCGCAAACTGACTAACGTGCTCCCGCTTTCTGCTGTATGCCATGTGAAAAGCTTTCTCACTAGCAGGAAAAATTGAGAAAATACATTATCTTTGCAGTTTCATTGGATCTTTGGCTTATTAAAAAAACATGTTTTCCATGATTTTCAACAGTTAATGGTCTGCTTCCGTATACCTTCAGTTTATTAAATGAGACAGCACATATAGTTACAAACACATACAATACACGCAAAATATTGCGGTGTGGTTTTAGGAAGGCGAGCTAGGCTACCATCGTAGTCATGAGATAAACCACAGTGGGAACGTCTGGGTCATCTTCTTCAACTTCCTGTTTTCATGCTGCCGTTCGTAGGCCTATGTCTTTCTTGTCAGTAATGTCAGTGTTAAGTAGACACAGCCGTAAAAAACATAATAAACATAAGCTTGTGATTTAGGACTTCCCTCCGTGTCACGCACGCTACAAGTTGGAAAGCGCTCGCCAAGTTACCACCGCAGAGAAGTGCAATATATCAACTCTGATTATCTGCAGAGGAAGGCAGTATACGGCAGCCTTGTGGTGCGATCTCGCACGTCCACACAACCGTTTCATCAACAGTGTGACGCTTCCACGGGCGCTGGCTATGACAGATATGACCACCACAACTGTAACTCATGGCCTTCTGGTTTTCATCTTAGGTGATACAGATAGCGATTATGTCAAAGTGTCAGCATATTTCATCGTGTCTCGTTATATGGACATTTCACCGTGCTACACTTTGAAGTCCTCAGGCTTAATGTATGCATTTGTAACTCTGAGCGTGTAGTACAAATGTAACCAAATGGACCCGTAAAAGGGTCTGTTTGGTTACATTTGTACACGCTCATTGTTAAATGAACACTGAGGGGTTATACGGTGTAGGTACTATTTCACTACCATGTGAAAAGCAGCAAGAGGCCAAGTGTTATGGCTTGATATGAGTTGTCCTCTCTTGTTAGAGCAGGAGGGTTCGTGCTCTAGCATTCTTCACACATAATATAAACAGACAACTTTGGCAAAGGCTTGCAGAGCTTTCCTCTGGAACACATTATGCATGTCAAAATAAGGCTCGCTAAAAGGTTTCTCCTGATTTTTTATTTTTTTTATTTTTTTTACAGCAGTACTGTAGGTGGGACCCTGTATACCCGCGGGAGTCGGAAGAGAAAATTAAGATTAGATCACGGAGGGAGAGGGATACAGGGGAAGGAGTTAATTGGACGCTGATTGATCGATATTGATTGATCAAATTATCGGTCAAGGCCAATGGAAGTTCAAGCCCATAACATTGGAGTCGTGTCAAAGTATAGCCCTTGCCATGCCTATCACACTATACACTACACAACCACAGTGGTTCTCAAAGTGGGGTCCAAGGACCCCCGGGGGTCATTTAGGATGTTTTAGGAGGTCACAGTGGTTCTCAAAGTGGGGTCCAAGGACCCCCGGGGGTCATTTAGGATGTTTTAGGCGGTCTTCTGCAAAATGAGGAACAGTTTAAATTCACCAGTTACAAGTTATACCAACCAGAGAATACATAATCTAACAAAATAAATCTCTGATCCCACTCGGGGCACCACATTCACTTGCTCCAGCAAGTGAATGATCATTTGGACTTACACAGTAGTAGTAACAGTTCATCATACAGTACAAGAGTGTCACACAAAAGTACTAAAGTAGTGACACAATTCACTTTTTGTAATGTTTATGATCCATATATGCCCGTCTCCATATGAAGATCACAACACTGACCTCATCAAACCCTGGATAGCCATACAAAGAAGACTGGATCATCTGCATATATGGAGCCGGCCAGCAACTCTACATCTGACCTCAAACCCTTAGATCTCCATATGGAGCTGACCTGTTCTGACATTCCATATGTTGATCCTCCCCCGTCCTTCCTCTTCGATGTCTCCCTTTTGACTGATACCTAGATGGGCCTGCCTCAAAGTTATTAGTGCAGCTGCGCCCGGTAGCCGGCAAAAACTAGAGTTCTCAACAGGCCCCAAAATTAAAGCCCGGTCCTACCTGGGCCGTGGAAGAAGATCCTAGTGATCGAAACGTTGAATCAATAAACCAGTGGAGCTGAGTTTTTCATACCAGTGTTGGACTCCAGTACAGAATTCATTCCATATGTTGATCTGACCTCATCAAACCCTGTACACTCAAGACGCTCCATATATGGCCAGTACAGAATTCATTCCATATGTTGATCTGACCTCATCAAACCCTGTACACTCAAGACGCTCCATATATGGCCAGTGCAGAATTCATTCCATATGTTGATCTGACCCCCCATGCCAAAGCGCCAGCGCTCGCCCAGCAGTCTGCCGTCAGGCAGATGCGTGCACACGACCTCACCCGAGGTTGCTTCTCGCCCTCAGGGAGTCTTACTGGTATATAATAATAAATATATATATATATATATATATATATATATATATATGCCTATATATCATTTTAAAAAATATCATTTTAAAAAATATCATTTTAAAAAATATCATTTTAAAAAATGAATCAAAACAGTTTTGGTCATACATGGTTTCCACCCGACAGTGACCATGTATTTGTATTAGGTGTGTGTGGTCAGTGTCTGTCCATTAACGATGGAGTTGGTCCAGGACCACATGGCCGGCAGTAGCCGGTGAGTGGGAGGGAGGAGGAGGCGTAAATACAGTAGGAAATCCTTATTCCGCTTCCCTTCCTGCAGCTGCTAAACACCTACTGACCACATGCGCCGCGGACTAGAATTTAATCTAATACTGTGCCCGGCCCAATATTAACAGGTGTTTCGTTTCATGCAAACAGGAACACACAGTTCTATACGACGTCTTGTTTATCTGCTTATTGGATTTTTCTGTCAGTGAGCAATTTATTTCTGAGTACGCCACTAAAGCGGAAATATCCAAAATTGCAGTCCCTCTACTGAGATGAGCCACTGAGCTAAGAATGGGAAAAATCCATGAACTTACAAAGTGTGCGTGTGTGTGTGTGTGCACGGCTGCACGCGCGTGCGTGTTTATGCATGCGTGTGTGTGTGTGTGTGTGTGTGTGTGTGTGTGTGTGTGTGTGTGTGTGTGTGTGTGTGTGTGTGTGTGTGTGTGTGTGTGTGTGTGTGTGTGTGTGTGTGTGTGTGTGTACACTATGGTGACTGAGTCAGGCCGCATTTCTCTGTTTGAAGGGGAACTTTGACTGTCTGGTGTCTTTGTTCCAAAGTTCAGACGGGGAAGCAGATGGCTCTGCTCAGTGTGACTTAGCATGCTAGCTCGCTCTGGAGTTGTGACTTCACTGCATCACATGGTTGTGCCAGTGATGTTCAGACTCACATTTTTTACTTAAGTAAAAGTATCAATACTGCAATGTAGAAACACTCTGTTACAAGTAAAAGTATCAATACTGCAATGTAGAAACACTACAAAAAGTCCGGAATTCCAAATGTACTTGCATAAAAGGTACAAACGTATTAACGTATCAGAATGTAAAAGTACCACAAGTATAAGTAGGCCTACTCATTATGCAGAATGTCCCATTTCACACGTTTTCAAATGTCTAAAATAATATGTATAAAAATCTACAAATTAATTAGTAACTAAAGTTTTAAAACAAAATATTGGAGTAAAATTAACAAAAGTAAAAGTACTGAAATTGTGAAATACTCCGGTAAATTACCACCACTATCTAAATCCATAAAGCCATAATCAGCCCCTCAGTCACCCAGTATGTTCCCCCGTCCAACCAAGAAATTGGATATAGAATCAAGAAGAGTTTCATTTGTAACTTACTCACTTAGGCCTATAGAGCGTCGCAGTCCCGCCTCCTACCAGGGACCAGGAAATGAATCCCAATGCATTTTTCCCATAGACATTTCAACAAGTATTTATTTAAAGACGGTTACACCGCAGACAAAGTCAACTCGAGTCGTGACAACTCATGACAACACAAACAATATTTTGGACCAAACAAATAATTACAAAGAAGAAAAACAACAAAGAAAGTGTTGTAACCTGCCGTTTTTTTCTTCTCGAGTTGGCTTTGTCCGCGGCGTAAACGTCTTTAAATAAATACTTTCTGAAATGTCTATGAGGAAAATGAACGGAGAATAATTTCCTGGTCCCTGGTAGGAGGCGGGACTGCGATGCTCTATAGAAAGATAAGTCACCGCCCTTACCTTATGCTTGATCCAATTCGGTTTGAACTGCAATTGTCCCATGGATGATTATTTGTCCTTCATAATTCTTTATAGCCTGGACCTTCTGTCGTACTGACATGTCCTAGTAATAGTAATAGTTACAGTTACTTAATGTAATAGTAAAGTAATGTTGTCATTAGGTTTTATTCATTTATTTTGGTAAAACCCATCAATTTCCACCTTTGTAAAAACTAGCTATTTGGTGATGTGATCATTACATTCCCCCATGAAATAGCTTGCATGATGCGATTTGATTCTGCAGCATTACGTTTTTCCTGAAATGTTACTAAATGTGTACCAGCTCTTGTACATTTAATTTCATATTACTTACAGGCTTACAGCTGGCTTTTTGTTGTTGTTTCTTTTCCTAAAAAACGCACGCCTCACCAAGCTTATGTCTAACCAATGCTATGTCTAACGGATGCCTCCCAATGACAAACCCTAAGCACGGCAGCTATATTGGTAAGAAATTGGGCCATGCTCTTACTTCCTTCACAGGTGTTACCAATGACACTAATTAAGATTATGTTCCATTCTTGTCAAACAGAGTCAGGGTGCTGATATTGTGCATGTTGGCCTATCTCTCTCTCTCTCTCTCTCTCTCTCTCTCTCTCTCTCTCTCTCTCTCTCTCTCTCTCTCTCTCATCGTAATGTTATGTTACATTATAATTAATGTAGGCCTATGTTTTGTGATAATCAAAATCTACAAAGTTTTCAAATAAATGAAGTAGAGTAAAAGTACAATATTTGGATCCGAGATGTACTGGAAGTAAAAGTATTGGTAATTGGAAATACTCACGTAAAGTAAAGTACCTCAAAATGTTACTTAAGTTCAGTACTTAAGTAAATGTACTTAGTTACTTTCCACCATTACACTCTAGGAAAGGAGTCTTTGATCAAGTGGACAAGGTAGGCCTATTCATTGTTTTTTTTGTTTTTTTGTTTTTTTAAATGTTTTTTTTGTGGCTTTCGCCTTTATTTTATATATTTTATGGAGGGACAGACAGTATAGGCTGACAGGAAAAATGGGGAGAGAGATGGGGGGAAGACATGCAGTAAAGGCCGTCGGGATCGGGAGTCGAACCCGTGGCACACTGCCAGACTGGATTACCAGCCAAGGTGCCTGGACCACTGAGCCATGGCCCAGGCCCCGCGCCTATTCATTATTCAATAAAATGTGATGTTTGATTGATTTATTGATTGATTGATTGAAGTATTTATTAACAGTTTGCAGAATTACAGTACATTTCAAGCACAACTCAATACACGTGTCCAGGAAACTACGATTAATAAGATGGGGTGGGAGTCTGGAAGATAATGTCCTAATGTGAAAGAAAATCTCTAAAAAAGGTTATTACAGATGTGTGTAAACAAAAATATGTTGTTAAAAAAGATATTGTGGTACCGGTATTTAATTTCATGTGGTGTCACAATTTTAGCTAAACTTAATGATGTTATTATGGCATGACTCAAGAAAATAGAAACATGGCACTTCATGTCAAAAAGGTTGCAGATGGCAGACACCCGATACTATAACAAGCTTCACAAATGAAATTATGCAAACATTCTAGTTTCTACAAGGTGTTTGAATTAGTGTGGATCAAGATTATTGACTGTAAACACTTGCTTAATTGATAAAATAAACAGGCAATTAGCTTGTGTGATTGTTGGCAACAATTTATGACATCATTGTTAAGTGACCTTTCACTTAATGGGAAGCAGTCCTAAACAGTCATGCAACTCACTAAATAAACTGTAAAATAGATGCTCTAATGTAGAAATCTACAGAATATTTGTTATTTTTCATCATGCGAGGGAAGACATTTTGATGTCCTGAGCCCTGGTTACTCTCCAAATTCTAAAATGTGTTAACAAACGCCTGCTTCACATGATCATAAATAACTAATCAGGAACTTATCTTGGCAGTCAGCTGTCTACATTTTAGACTATGGTGGTTGTTCTCGTTTATAGATAGCTTTTTATGGCTCTGTAACTTCTCTAAACTACATGACCCTGATCAGCTGAGCCACCGCCACTACAAAGACACCATGCATATAAAAGACTCAACAAAAAGGCCACACCACACATTCAACTGCCTATTTGTAAAACAAAAAAGAAAAAAGAAACCCTATGTTATATCTCTCTCTCCCTCTCTCTCTCTCTCTCTCTTTCTCTCTCGCTCTCTCTCTCTCTCTCTCTCTCTCTCTCTCTCCCCCCCCCCCCCCACCACTCTCTCCCTCTCTTTCATTTTCTCCCCTTTCACAAGACGTTTGGTCTTTAATGTATTTCAGAGAACATCTGCTAACTATCACTGAACCTCGTGGGATTTCCATTTAGCCCAGTTAATTACTCTATCAAGCCAGGTTCATTATCATATTCCTCCTCTTAAAAAATGCACCCGATACTGTGTGTGTTATGTGCGCTTGTGCGCACACGTGCGTGTGTGCGTGTGTGTGTGTGTGTGTGTGTGTGTGTGTGTGTGTGTGTGTGTGTGTGTGTGTGTGTGTGTGTGTGTGTGTGTGTGTGTGTGTGTGTGCGTGTGTGTGCGTGTGCGCGCGCGCTGTATGTGTTAAGTGTGTATCCAAACACTTGACTTGTGTACTGTACACGAGCGGGTGCGTGCATGCATGCATGTGCATGCATCGTAAGCTCACACCTAATTGCATGTGCACCCTTTCAGCCATAATATCTCTGTTAATGAACCAGAGCGTCTATAGGAAGGCTGGTAGCAGGGGGAATCCGTATAAGTGTGTCTCTCCAAGGAGGACAGAGATCCAGTATTAATCTTGATGAACAACAGCTCTGCGACGTCTGCCTGTCTCCATCGCTCCCCGCAGAGGTTGGACCAGTTGGTGACTGATGGAACGCATTCCTCCGTCTCACAGGGAAAAGCATTATCCTTCATTTGATTTTACCATCGGCTGTCTGAAATATATACAGTATACTGTACGAAAGGCCTTGTGTATGATACACTGTGAAGTTATGAGTGTTCTTTATCTTATTATAAGACCAGAGGCCCAGTCTACAAAAGCCTAGATCAGTGGTCCTCACACTTTCAAGGTTTTTCAAAAATAGCAGATATACAAGCTTGCATCGCGGCACGAAGCTTGTATATCTGCTATTTTTGAATAGCCAATGCCCAAATCTAAAATTCACACAGATGCTTTCCCGGTTGTAATGGGTTAATTTAACTCTGAGAGTGTACGAAATATAAGCGATTTGTAGCAGACACTCTTATGTGCAAGATCAGATTAAACTGAATGAACCCTATAGACATCAAACGGCACGGAAAATTGTCACCGTAGTATAGAGCAAAGAAAAACCAACTAGGATATCAGATAATGTAAACTTCAAACTTTGCATCTGTTTAAAAATATATATTTGATTTACAAAATGGATAAACGAACACTGAGGATGTTACTGTCAAATACTGCAGGCTCAATGCTTAGAGCAGCTTTTTATTGACGTTATTAGCTGATTAAAAACCTATGCCAACATAATAGTGAAAATGCTGAGGACGTAATTATTGTAGTTTTTGAAATACTGAGCGCTGGGAACATAAAGTAATCAATGGACATTGCCAAAGGATGGACAATGAAATTTGTCAGTGATATGGGCCAAAAATGATCAGTCCTGCAGTTCCCAGAGCGAAAACAGCAAACAGTCCCATATTGTATTACACAGCCATCGAAATTTCGCTGAATACTTCATCCTATTGGCAATGGTTTTGCAAGTCTTGTGACTGGAATATGAGACAGTTAGAAATGCAATATTTACAACCATATGTTTGTAATTATAGACAATATTATTCAGCTTGGCATCAGGACGATAAAATAGAATCATGTCCCCAACAAGCCACTGTCTCTGAGAAGTGTCTCTTCCATTTTAGGGTGAATACATGCAGGAGGCCTAGCTTAGTGTAGAGGTTTCCATAGGTTATTCAGTGGGTGTGAGGCATGACACGCAACTAAATCTACTCTTTGATGAGATTAGCTGAGTGGTGTACTTGAAATAACCTTTCATGTGCCGCCATTATTGTATTAATCTATTCTAAAACAATTTGGTTGAATTAATTAGACTCTACATATTTCAGTGACGCTCACGGCCCTGCCTGGAAACAGATGGCTCTGTGGGTGAGCTACTCTGCAATGGGAGGAAAAAAATAGAAAAAAGGAGGAAGGAGGAAAGAGAAGTAGGGAGGATGGAGGGAAGGAAGGGAACGGTGATGTGAAAGAAAGGAAGAAAAAAAGAAGGACCTTTCACCAGAATGTCTTCAGTTCATACTGAAGGAGGGAGAAATGTTGTTATTCGTGGGGTCTGCAAGGCCCTGATGCTTGTCAGTCGTACCTCTATAGCAAAGACACTGGTAGTTTAACAACAGTTCGGTTTAGAAGACTATTATCTCAATCCTACAGTGTTCTGGATGGGTTCAACCTTGAACAGCTTGTAGATGATGAACCTATCCATATGGCGCTTAAATCGCCCAGCGTCTCCCAAGCCATTAACCTTCAGGACATCCTGCTGTCGTCCCGCACTTTGATTGACAGCTCTAGATTATACAAAACATTTTCCCCTGTAAAGTACAAATTTTGCCACCGTAAAGAATTCTAATCTTTCTACCTTGTCAGGCATGGAGTTCAACCGGAAACTTGTAAAAAATGGCTAGTTATTTTGAAAAGCTGCAAACATATAGTCAAGAAGCTTGCATGGCCACCTTTTCATCATATAAAATGTATATAGTGAAATTGTTCAAAAATTGTCCACATTTTTACAAAATTTTCAGAAAGAGTGAAAAAAGCATGTGTACAAACTCTGTATCACGGTGAGATGAAGTGTGTGTACACTGGCTATTAAACTCTGTATCACGGTGAGATGGAGTGTGTGTACACTGGCTATTAAACTCTGTATCACGGTGAGATGGAGTGTGTGTACACTGGCTATTAAACTCTGTATCACGGTGAGATGGAGTGTGTGTACACTGGCTATTAAACTCTGTATCACGGTGAGATGGAGTGTGTGTACACTGGCTATTAAACTCTGTATCACGGTGAGATGGAGTGTGTGTACACTGGCTATTAAACTCTGTATCACGGTGAGATGAAGTGTGTGTACACTGGCTATACTCTGTATCACGGTGAGATGAAGTGTGTGTACACTGTGTGTGTGTACACGGTGAGGGTGTGTACACGGTGAGATGAAGTGTGTGTACACTGGCTATTTTCACTGGCAGACACCGTCGTATAGTATAAAATAGGGACGGAAGTTGTCGAACTCAGCCATTATACTCGTTCGAGTTATATGAATATCAACACACATAGTTGGACTGTGCAGCTACAGTATGTGTCATCACTTATACCGCTTCACTTTCAGAGGAGCAGTAAGGTGTGTGTGTGTGTGTGTGTGTGTGTGTGTGTGTGTGTGTGTGTGTGTGTGTGTGTGTGTGTGCGTGCGTGCGTGCGTGCGTGCGTGCGTGCGTGCGTGCGTGCGTGCGTGCGTGCGTGCGTGCGTGCGTGCGTGCGTGCGCGCGCGCGTGTGCGCGTGTGTTCCAGCGAAGTGCCCAGGCATTAACAAGTCCCTGTCACATGAAGGACAAGTTAATGGGGAGTGGAGAGGAGGTGGATCATAATGCACATGGTGGCCCGAGTCCAGCACAAGTCTTGACTTTTTAATGAGAATCTCAACCTTGCTGATGAGGATACCCTCGGAAAAAGTGAGGAGAGGAGGAAGAGAGAGAGAGAGAGAGAGAGAGAGAGAGAGAGAGAGAAACAAGATGCCAAGGGAAAGTCAAAGCGAGAGAGAGAGAGAGAGAGAGAGAGATGAAGGGAAGGTTATAGGGTAATGCTGTTACAGAGTGCAGCTCCTGTTTCAGGGCTGTTGGGTAATGGACATCAAACCTCCAGGCGCTAGCTGTCTCCGGAGTGTGTGAAATTAAAGTTTTCCAATTCCTGACCTGGCTGAAGCTGTGGCAAATGACACCTTTCACCTGAGAGAGAGAGATAGAGAGAGAGAGAGAGAGAGAGAGAGAGAGAGAGAGAGAGAGAGAGAGAGAGAGAGCGAGACAAACTACATCAAGCTACATCATACAGTAGATTAATTTTCTGCTATACATTTCAGTGATGCAACCAAGTATATCATAACATATTATCACACAAAGTCCATATCTCCCAAAGTCTCTCTCTCTGGTTACGCCTGGCATGGCTATGCCAGTGTGTCTCCTCCTCTGTGCGTGCCTCGCTACTGTTTACACTAACATGGGCATCCCGCTGCCCGACTCTAATCGGCCAGAGCGATCCCTTGCGCCCGTTTTTATTACCTTGTTGACACCAGCTGCCAGTTTTAAGCACTTTTAAACGCCGAGTCTGAGTGGTGGCTCAAATCACAGAATTAATGCCGTTATTCCAGAGCTGCTCTCTTTTTGGCAGCACTTTTAAGCTGCAGACTTAACAACAAGCCCGGGTTTTTATGCATTCAGACAGCTGGCGAGAATAAGGCACTTGCCAGTGGCATAAAACATTTTCTGTGTGTGTGTGTGTGTGTGTGTGTGTGTGTGTGTGTGTGTGTGTGTGTGTGTGTGTGTGTGTGTGTGTGTGTGTGTGTACGCGCATGCACACGCAGGAGGGCATCTGAACATCCCAACGGTTTTGTAAAAGCTTGTTGTTCTGCCATTCTGAATATTAAAGTTGTGCCTTTTGTCAAGCAGGCCTGGGGTCTCAATTTTCACATACCGGTAATGTATTATATTAATGTTCATTGACAACAGTGTAATTTGTTGAATTTATAATCCCTGCTGGAATGATTATTCCCCCAATTTTAAGTAATCTCATCAGCAAGTAATGTTTCAGCATTTATACCACAGTTTTTTTTTACAATTTGTGCCATTTGAAACGGATAACCAATAACGAGAGAATAAGTATTGTGCAAAACACTCGCAAATCGAGTGTGGGGCAGAGAAAACATAATACTTACTGTATATATATACTTATGCTGACTGACATCAAGCAGTGTGGACTGACATGGAAACAGCTGGAAAAGAAGGCCCAGGATAGAGGACTCTGGCGAACTGTAATCAATAATAATTAATGCTCCATGAAAAGGAGCGATAGGCATAAGTAAGTAAGTAAGTGACTGCATACAAACATAATTGATCCAAAATGCCGCAGCCCGCTTGGTCTTCAACCAGCCAAAATTCTCACACGTCACCCCCCTTCTCCGCTCCCTCCATTGGCTCCCGGTCGCTGCCCGCACAGAATACAAAACTCTGATGCTGGCATTCAAAGCAACCAAAGGCATGGCCCCCCCATATCTCACAAGTATGATCGTACCCTACAAACCCTCCCGCGCACTCAGATCAGCCAACGCAGGGAAGCTGGAGGTACCTTCACTAAAAACGCCGGGACAACGCTCCACACGTCCCAAACTCTTCTCCCTTCTGGCTCCAAAACTATGGAATGCACTTCCCATCACAGTCAGAACTGCAGCCTCACTCCCAATCTTCCGCCGTAGTCTGAAAACCCACCTCTTCAGACTCCACCATGGCCCGTAGCACTTGCCCTAGCCTAGCCCCTTAGATAGCACATTATGTAGACTTAGATAGTATTTTAAACAGACTTATAGCTTGTTACGTAGACAGCTCTAGAATTGCACTTCATGTAGTCATAGCACTTTATAGTACACATGTATAATATATTATATAGTATAGTATAGTATGTATAGTTTACATAGATACTCCACTGTTACGTTCTTAGTCTACGCATGATTCATGATAACTACTTTTTATATATGTGATGTATGCCATGCTTTTGTTATTGCTTAATGTAAGTCGCTCTGGATTAAGAGCGTCTGCTAAATGCCTAAATTGTAAATTGTAATTGACACAAGGAATAAGCAACCATATTTTGTGGATGACAATTTGAATGGCAGAAATCTGTTCAGAATTCCGTGAAGGAAAGCATTGTCATCACATGTCCCAGACAGAGAGAAGGCAGCAGAGGTACACAATGAATATGTAGGGAGGTAGACAGGAGCCACGCCACTTGTTCATGCCTGCATGAATTGAAATGCATATCACTATAGTATAGTATTTGGCATTAATAAAGGTGATCCTCCTTTTCATCAGCTTGACACAAATTCGCTCTCTCTTCACTGGCACCACGCACGCACGCACGCACGCACGCACGCACGCACGCACTGGGTAAAGCTATATCAAGCAGCTGCACCTCTCCTTATGTGCAGAGAGTGTTGATCTCAGCTCTGCTCTCACACACAGTGAACATTATGTCAGTCAGAAACCAGGCAGTTTCTCAACGGCAGTCTTCTTTAGGATAAAAAAGTCAAGTTTTCTGATATCATACCTCTAAAGTGACGTCTCTGCAGGCTCTCATAGAAAGACCCCAAACACGTAGGTAGAGGTGACCTTGTCACGTGTGTGTGTGTGTGTGTGTGTGTGTGTGTGTGTGTGTGTGTGTGTGTGTGTGTGTGTGTGTGTGTGTGTGTGTGTGTGCGCATGCACGATTACAAAGGTAGGATCTAAGAGCCCTTAGGTAAAACAAAGACCCTGATCCATGCCAGCAGCACCTGTCTGATTTACATTTCCTAATTGCAAACGAATTACCAAAGAACTGTTTCACTGGCGTCGTCGACAGGCAACACAACTTAGAGACCGACACGTTGGGACTGAAAGAGACAACATTTTAAATAAGTTTAGAAAAGTTCAGAAACTTTTCCATGCAAGCCATGTTCCGACGGTGGCCTGAATTATGTATTTATATATACAGTCTATAGACAGAGGGATGCTAATGTATACTGTGGAAACTTAATCCTAGCACTCTATGAAATGCTAAAATAATTACTTTCAGAAGAATTCTGTGTGTGCACAATGTTGTGTTTCTAATCTATTTTATAAGTGAGGAAATTTAACTCTGAGGTTGTAAAAATGGGTCCATTTCGGTTGACGTAACTTTAAAGATTTTACTGTTATACTGAATTTAAAATACCAGCTAGAAAAGCATCCATTTTGCTGCTCCATGCGATCTACATTTATATTGTTATGTTTGAATTTATATTTAAAAGCACAAAAGAAAACATTTAGCTTGTTTAAGTTTACTGCTAAAATGTGAATCCTGTATCCCTGAATCACCTTTGTATACTGAGCTCCTACCCCTCTTGTCTGGCCCCAAGTGACACATCTGAGGTCAAACACGTTTGAGAGTCATATAGCTCACTGGGGTTTAAACAAAAAAAGAAAAAACACCCACCCACCCAAACCTACACGCCAACAGCAGCAAACAGCACCTGTCCCGGTGAAGTCATCCGCCTATTGGTATTTTATACTCCACCTGAAGCCATGTCCCATTCATAACCTCCTCTCTCTCTGTGTTCGTCACTCAACCTCCCTCAAACAGTTAGCTTCCCTTGCCCTTTGTCAATCCGTCTCAAACCGCAAGCTGAACTCGTTACAAATACAACACATACACACTCACACACACAGTCCCAGAGGAATTGTGTCACACTGTAGGTCCCCTCAAACCACAACAAGGCGTTTGGTCATTATGTTACTGGTGTAGTGTAGTGGGACTTGAAGTAAAAGGACAAGACAAGGAATTCAGAAGGCTCAGGTGACTCAGGTGACGCAGGTGTGTGTGTGTGTGTGTGTGTGTGTGTGTGTGTGTGTGTGTGTGTGTGTGTGTGTGTGTGTGTGTGTGTGTGTGTGTGTGTGTGTGTGTGTGCGCGCGCGCGCGCTTGCGTGAGTGCGCTCTTGTGCGTGTGCGCGGATATATGCATCCAACCAGATGGGTAAGTTACTTGTATATGCTTGAAATGAAGTTCTTAACGCGTGCACTGCACACACGAGGGGAGTGTTTGAATAAATGCAGTATGTAAATGTCCATGAAATCCTTTCAGTCAGACCTCACTTCCACATGTTCTGCATCAGAACAAGGTGTGCTGCAGGTGGAGTTCTAGTCGACTTCGATCAGCGGGAACGCAGCCGAGGACGACACACCTGCACACACAACCACACACGTGCACACAAACACGTGCATGGTGCGTTCGAGCACGTTCGCACGCACACCGTCCAGGCAGTATGTGGAAGCAGCTGTGAGTTGCACTCATCAGTTCAGATGGAGAGAGACACAGGCAGGCTGGTAAACACACACAGATGTACGGAGCCCAGCACATCAGACAGCCAGAAAGAAGGTCATCGTTTCACAATGGGGAGGCACACAAACCAAATCCTCAGCGTCGATTGAACTCTCAGGGTCAAAATGGACCTGTGTAGCAACCAAAGTCAACAGCGCTCGCCGCGTGACTGCAGATACTATAATGTGACAGGCGACTCCAGGCCCAATGTTTATTATTATTCTTTGTTTTGTCATTGTCAAGCGAGAACCTCTGCTCCCGTTTAGTTTTGTCTGAAAAAACTGTCTGAAAACAGTCTTCTTAATTAATTCACTCTTCTTTTTTTTTACAGCTGATATGGTTTGTCAGGCTTAGAGAAGGCGTTTACATGTGTCAAAAATGGGACCGCACCAACGCGCCAGGGTTTTGAACTTTCAGTGGCCTCTCTGTTGAGTCCCGACTGAATATTCCTCCTGTTTCAGTCATCAAGGGTGAACCTGATGGACCTCACCTGCCAACACCTATAGGCTATACACTCCCACGATAACACACCCACACACCCACACACACACACACACACACACACACACACACACACACACACACACACACACACACACACACACACACACACACACACACACACAAAAGGAGAGGATTCTGTCCCGTGACATTGTTTCGTCAGCGGCTGCTGCTGCCTGGGGGTAACACACCACCTGGGAGTTCAGTTCGCACCATCTCTCAGTTTGTCTTTCGACGATCACACGGCACACGTTCCCTGTACCTCTGTCTTGTTACATCCAGACGATCACACGGCACACGTTCCCTGTATCTCTGTCTTGTTACATCCAGTCCCCACACGGCACACGTTCCCTGTACCTCTGTCTTGTTACATCCAGTCCCCCATCCAGCCTTCAAAACCAAGCATATTGCAATTAATCTCCCAAGAGTGTCATGCATGGAAATGCTATATCCATTTTGGAATCGGCGAAAAAGTGTTACCAAAGTGTTACTTAATGCTAATTGCTCGATATTTAAACATGACACAAAGTGTCATAAAAGTTTTCTGTTTGGAATACAGTCTTGCGAACTAAAGTAAAAATGCTGAGTACTGCAGGTGACATAGTACAGTATGGTATAGGCGATGGTCACCGTCAACACCAATGTAATCTGTGAGTGTTCTAAAGTAACTAAGTGCATGTACTCAAGTACTGTACTTAAGTGCAATGTTGAGGTATACTTTACTGTTGTATTTCCAAATTTCTATACTTTTACTTCTACCCCACTACATCTTAGAGGAAAACCTTAGTTACTGGTTACTTTGTAGATTTTGATTATTATTACAAAACCCACAAACCACTTCTTATATTTTGTGAATAGCAAATCTTGTACATTTTGAACGTGTGAAATGGGACATTATTCTGCACAATGAGCACTTTACATTTAGGTGCTTTAAGTATATATTTTCATGCTGATACTTTTACTCAAGTACATTTTAGTAACAGACGTGTACATTGCAGTATTGACACTTTCACTTAGCACGTAGCAGTCGTCCTACACTGCCCTGCAGCCTTGTTGGCTGAGCAGCTGATGATGATCAACAGGGAAGAGCTGCTTTTACAGGATCTATCAGAGGAAACCACACGAGGCCATCTGACTCAGACGCATTGTAACAACTCTACAATCGTTTTCCTAGCCCTCTTATTCCATTCCTTTCTCTGTACAACCGAAAGACAAAAGTACAGCGGAACAAAGAAGAGCGCTTCCTACTGGCTTTGTGAAAAAATAAATGAAACGTTTAAAAAAATACCACACAACCACGTTTTCACAGAAACACGAGATGTCCCGCAATGAACTTCATGAACTCTCACCCACTTTCTCCGCTGTTGTTTCCAGCAGCACATCATCCTGCAGTAATATTACCATACATTATGTGACAGGTGTTGACAGGACACCTTGTACCAGAGCACCACATCCACTCTGCCCACAGTGGGTTACATCATCCTCGATATGCCAGGCACTCGCATGCCCAGTGTATTTGAATGGTCATGCGAGATGTGTTTTCTGGCATATTTTCAGAGTTAGGACAAGAGATTGTTCCTGACAAGGTGCTGTATATACATGCTAGAACTCGAGTGGGCGGAGATGGTTTTCATTTGAAATCACTAATTTACAATGAAAACATCTTTGTATAGCCTTAGTTAACAATGAGCTAATAAGCTTCCACTTATTTTCCCTGGGAGATTGATTTTTGAGGGGCGCTATCCCCTCCAACGTCTGGCTTTCAGAAATGACGTCATGTGGCAGCCAAGTCTATGGACTTGTAATGTTTGTCTCATGCGCCCCTCCCAAAAAACAGGCCCCCACTCGTGATGTTACGAATGTGGCAGCCAAGTCTAAGGACTTTTAACAGTCCCTCATTTAATATAGTAATTCTGTCATTGTAAAAAGACAGGATCTAATAATGGTGGGGCTTCCCTGTAGATCTCAGATGTCATGTTAGTGACATCACATTGATGGCATCTTGCCCAAATATGGAGGGATGGTGGAACGGTGTTTCAGAGAATGCATGCCCAAGTAATATTATATACACATGGTGGCCATGACATCATCAAGTCATTTTGGCGATACGACATCAGGGACCTCCATACATGGGCATAAAAGGGACACAGACAGACAGACAGACAGACAGACAGACAGACAGACAGACAGACACACACCAAGTTTGAAGTCGATCGGTCAGGCGGTGCTCGGGTTATGTGGGAGACAGTCAGACAATCACACCCACAGAGTCCATGCATTTATTTACAGTATGAATTGTGACATTATATTTACTGCACAATAAATGTGGCGCTGATCTGTCTGGTGGTTTGCCACAGCCACCATACCATAATAATAAATAAACGATGAGTCAGCCCTGTAACGTATCGCTCAAACTCATTATCTTTCCTAACATTTTACTGATGCTATTTGTGCAGCAGTCAGTCACCACCTCAAAAACAACAACTTCAAATACCTCTGGTGGTGACGTGCAGGGTGAAGCTGTTGGAGCCTCTGGGCTGGTTTAATGACTAACCACACCGAGGTAAACATTCACCTGAAAGACTGAACTCACATTAATGATGTGATCAGCAGCCGTATCACAGCCATCCCACACTTCCTGACTTAACATGCTTAGGAGCTCTCCAGGTGTGTGTGTGTGTGCATGTGTGCATGTGTGCATGTGTGTGTGTGTGTGTGTGTGTGTGCGTGCGTGCGTGCGTGCGTGCGTGCGTGTGTGCTAAGCCGTGCATGCATGCAAATGCGCTCACACAGCCCACAGGAGGTAAAAGTGAGAGACTACAGTATACCAACTAAACAGAACAACCAGGTGGTTGATTCAAAGGGAACAGGGAAGACAAGTTGGACCAGCAAATGATACCCTCAGAGAACAAAACTAAACCAGCTTCAGAGGCTTGGATTGTGATGCAACTCGCTATACTGCTGTGGAAAATAAGATGTAAATAATTATCTCCGCCAGGCCGGACGGACGAAAGTTGGAGGTTATGTTTTCATCCCTGTCTGTCCGTGAAATTCCCCTTGATTCCTTGGATCATACAACTCCCTAAATAGGCCCTGGCCCCTGCCCATTTCTCCATTTTATACTGTTGTCACACAAATCGATACAGAACGGGCGAGTTGGCGACGGAAGTCGCCAGGCCGCCAAGTCTGTAGACGTCTAGACGACCCCCTCGCATCGCACCTGCTTCCATCTCTGAAAGCCGCGATTAGTCACTCCCTCCGTCCAAAAAATCTATTTCTCTTCAGAAGCCTTAATATTGTAACCTCGACACAGCAATGACAGCATAACATCACAAATGATCCCAGAACGTCCGCGCACAAACAGAAACTGCACTCTGGTGTTTCCTTCGTCAGTGGCGTGTACAGATAGACACTAGGTGGTGCTAGAGCACCCGCCCATTTGCGCTCTGGGCAGCAATGTGCCCTTTTGAAAGTTTGGTTTTTGTACAGTTTGTTAATTTTATTTTTGTTTTATACAGTGTACAGTATGTGGCCCATGGTGACATCGATCAATTCTTGATTAAAAGCTTCAAATGAAAAATGTATACCACAAAATCTATAAATCTCACATAATCATTATTAAGGCAACCAGCGGTTCCACGTGCCGTTTTCACTTGAGCACCTGCCCCACTAAATGTCTGTGCACAGGCACGCCACTGGATCACATGACATGCGCGTTGACGCAGTGCAAGCCATGCTGGGTTACAGGTGCATAATTGGAAGCCAATTTATTGTTATATTATTCAAAAAGGGTTTTTATAAGCTCTGGTAGGATAACATATGATATTATAGGGTGGGTGGCTCGGAGACGTAACTTTCTTCAAAGCCCAGCTGTCGTGACCTTGAGAGAGAGCTCTGGTGGGCTCACGACATATTCTCATTTAGAGCTTCTTCTGCTGTGAGACGTCATGCCTATTAATTCTATCTGAGCTTCATTAATCCACATTTTTGCATGCAGCCCCCCCCCCCCCCCCCCCCCCCCCCCCCCCCCCCCCCCCCCCCCCCCCCCCCCCCCCCCTGTCCTTTATCATCATTTCAGCCTTTGCCAAAAGGGCCTCTGGTGGCCAAATATATCCAGGGTCACAATGTGTTCCCTGACTTACACACACACACACACACACACACACACACAACACACACACACACACACACACACACACACACACACACACACACACACACACACACACACACACACACACACACACACACACACACACACACACACACACACACACACACACACACACACACACACACACACACACACACACACACAGTGAACAAGCAGATATGACAACGCAGGTCATCCATCTCAATCACACAGTATTGGAACCTTGTCACTCTGTTCCTCTTAGTGGCGAGCATACATGCACATACACAAGGCACGCACGCACGCACGCACGCACGCACGCACGCACGCACGCACGCACGCACAGCACGCACGCACGCACGCACACACAAACACACAAAACAAACTCCGTCTGATTTGTGATTGAAGAAGCTGAGGGTATAGCCACGAGGAAGGTCAAACAGGAGCGAGGGGGAGCAGGCAGGCGTGGCGGTAATCGAGAAGAGGGCTTTAGAATCTGTTTCACGGTTCCAACAACTGAGAAAGTGGTGAAAGAATGACTGCCGGCGCCGTCCTTGCACGAGCAGATCCAGGTGGGCGACTGGGTGGAAAACAGCTCATTGTTCCAACAGATCTCGAGCTGTTTGTCGTTATTTGAATACCAAATGGTTCCAATTTGCTATACGAGAATGGGTGGGTGGTGGTGGGGAGTGGGGGTGGGGTTTTTTTTGGGGGGGGGGATACCACAGAGGCCGCAGACGGGGCCAGAACACACAATGGAAAGTAGAGTGGGTAATCTGATGGAAATCTCTGAGCGTTTATCTCGCCGTTTGGTAAAGGTTAGGCTCCCTGACTGACTCCCCGTCTTTCTCTCTCTCCATGGTTACTT
>NC_136799.1:31575337-31585337 GCF_951216825.1 Electrona antarctica
TATAGCCATTTAAGCTTGAGATAACGACCTGTAAGCATTCCACCCAGCGACCACCGTATATGCAAGGTAATAAGATTACCATTCCTGATCGGATACAGCACTTGCATTCATTACATCCTGAATAAACAACTGAAGCTCTTCTGATTAGATGCGCATAATGATTCATGGGCAGCTGAGGACCATGGCCTGAGTTTTGGTTGGCAACTGGCGCATCAGCGTGGCAGTAGAATCAGGAGTAGCGAGGGCATGAGCTGAGAAGACCGATAGCCCTGGCTTAGGCAGGGCTCGCGCCACCTTACGGAGTCCAGAACGCAGCCAGAGCAGGTTGCCCAATGCAGAACTAAAAGACACAAGCAGAGACAGAGTTACTTATACTTCATCCTGGCTGAATGATTAAAAGTGTGAATAGGGGATCCTAAGCACGGATCGGAAACAGAGATCATGCTGAGGGTCAAGATCAGCAGAAGAGACTTCCCACACCACACGAGCCCGATAAGCCGTTTAAAGAGAGAGAAACCGATATTTAAAGAGAAAAGCCTTAGATCTTAATCCTAGTCTATTTAGACACCCACGTGATAGATGCCCCTAATGAATTAACTTACATGAGCGGCATATGCTCTTCATGAGGCCTTTGAGCAATTGAATATGAGCTTAAAGAAGT
This sequence comes from Electrona antarctica, assembly GCF_951216825.1. Lineage (NCBI taxonomy): Eukaryota > Metazoa > Chordata > Actinopteri > Myctophiformes > Myctophidae > Electrona > Electrona antarctica. Next base: position 31,575,999 of record NC_136799.1, read on the forward strand.
TAAAATAGCTTCATGTCATGCAGACCCGAGAACTGTTCAAGACCACCCTCGTCCAGAACTGGGATGAGATACACTACTATGTTCCATACGAGCAATCTATAATCATGCTGCAGAATCAACAGCACTGCAGGGTCAGGGTGATGGTGATGGACTTACTTCTTCGCAAGATACTAGAACCATCACTTTCGAAGAAACCCCAACCAACCAACGCCGGCTGAAGAAGCATTGGTGAATCTCCTGACTGAGCGACCTTAGGACGTCTGAGACTTGTGCTGAAAGAAAGCTTAGGACCAAGAGAATATCTGAGGGTCATGAACCTGTTGAACAAATGAGCCACAGATAATAGATAAAACATGATCTGCTTTGAGAGAAAGCAAGATATATGCCTGTCCTGTATAGCCACTTATTTTTGAGTGGTGCAAACCACTCCAACACCAGCTTTGTCGGTATTTGTGTACCTGTATACCTACGTGTCCGTGCAAAGGTGAGCATGGTTACTATGGTTAGTGTGTGACGTCACTGACATAGCTGATCAGACTATATAAGACCTTGCACCACTCAGTTCACACGGGTGTGATTTTTATTATAATAATTAATATGGTTAATACATGTATTAATTTATTTAACATGACACTAAACAGCTTCTATGAGGAAGCGATGACAGATAATTGACGACATCGATGCCATTACCTATGAACTTATACTGCATTCATTTAGATTGCCATCCAATGCCATTTGAAGCAATAACTAAGAGGAGCAGAAAAACAAGCCTTGCAGAGTCATGAGGCCCGGGGCAGGAGCCCAACTCTTGATTCAGAAGTGTGAGGCGGATTGATGTACACGTACAGCCCCTGGACGTGACACTGGAATGACGCAGGGACTTACTCCAGTCCGACCATTGATGCAGAGTGCCGAGGATCGGAGGAAGCACTGGGTTCCCATTTTCCCGGAGTCTTTGGTATGACCCAGCCGGTGATCGAGCCACAACCTCCCAGACCCTGGGCGGACTCGACTAGCAGCGAGGCCCCTGAGCTGGTACCAGAAAATGAAGGCTTACAACAGATTTCACCTGATAGTAGCTACCAAGTAGCTACCAAGCGGCCACGAAGAAAATCGGCCCCATCCCTACTAACTGCAACGTTAAGTAGATTAACAACAAGATATGAGTGAGCGAGTGAGCGAGAGGCCAAGGGTGGCGGGGGACACCCGAAAGTCAGCCAGCTCTCGGAGGCCCCCTGAGGGTGGAGGCCCGTTTCAATTGAAACTGGAGAATCAAGCAAAGGCCTCCTATGCAAGTTGCAACTAACCCAAACTTATGATATATCCACTGCGGAATTAAATAGACATTAAACGTCATCACTGTGATATTTGCCTAATGCCGTTACTCAATACTATAGTGGTACTGAGCGACATCAAATCGATTACTGGTCTGAATACAAACTGGCAGACTACATTTCCCGGCTGCACCGGGGAAAACACAACCAATAGGGTGTACCAAAATCTCCTGGAGGGGGCATCAACACATGTGTCACATGGTAGCGGCCGCCATACTTGCTGGCTTGTTTGCATTGAGAAAAACAAAAACAAAACTGACCTCACAATGGTGCAGACTTGCTCAGTAAATAAGTGCCACAGCAGGTCACGTCGAGGAAATGAGCCAGAAAACGGAATTAGAAGTTCAGCTTTCCAGCATGGAGACAGCATCAAGGAACCCAGATTGACGAGTTTACAAAAGACGTAGAATGGCTTGGATCGGCGCATGGGCGCAGAGACATAATGTTCAACAAAGTATCTAAGCACAGCCGTGTTTGTTCACAACATTTAACTTGTCCTTGTAATGTATTTGGGCCCGACGTGGTGTTGGTTCACTATGTTGTCGCCAAGAACGAGCTTAATATTTACAAATACATACCACCGTCACTCTATTCTGAGTGATGTGGGCTAGAATTGAATGCCCACGAGAGGGCCGTCCCAAGCTTTTCAGACGCCACCCCCTCTTGGTGACGTACACGTTTTCACACGCTATAGGTCGCACAAGCACTGCGACACGGAAGCCAAGCTTGCTGCGAACATAGACATACGTCTATGGCTGCCTTCCTTCATCCCAGGTCCCCTCACGGATAAGTGATGAATTAATGCTTAGGAGTTTCACTTTAGAGCTCCTGGCAGTGGATGTTAGTTGTGCAGAAATGAAGCAATACGCAAGCTGCTAGCCTACCACCTTTTGAAACATCTTCAGTCCCACAAAGCAACTGCCATTACCTAGTCCTACTCAAGGACTGATCAACAGAACATACAATATGCATCTGAAACATTAAAGGTGACAAATGGGCAATGGGACACACGGTGACAAGACGCTATATATATATATATATATATATATATATATATATATATATATTGATCTGAACTTCTGACCTCAAAGAGAATGAGGGGGGTATACACTGGAGTGACTAGACCGACAGCTAGATATGCTTGAAGAGGCGGACGGAGGCAGCAGTTTGTTAAGGCTTTTAACTCTTCTCCAAGACAGCTCAACCCGGATAGTGAAGCTGAGACATGATACAACGAAAAGAAAGCACTAATTAAATGATGCCCATTGAGAAATACGTCTGAAAATAAACAGCTAGAAACAAATCTACAGATCTACAGCAGTAGACAGTAGGCTATGTCACTTGACATGACATTACTGAAAATGCAATTTGCAATTTTAACCTACTTTAGAATGACGCTGCACATAACTGAAATGGATTGAGATGAATTAACCATAACGTATGATACTGTCCTTATGAATGGAAACATGGAATAACTTAAGATTAATAACTATGCCACATATGACTTGACAGTCAGAAAGCTCTTCTAGAGCTGCATAAATGTATTAGTGTTAACCAGGCATAAAACTGAAGCATAATAAATCACAGGCAAAAGGGTGCTAGCTTTAGCATTAGTTTAGCATGAACAAACCCTCATGGCAATGAGGAAACCTCAACACCACATGGCTACAAAAGCACCAACCTATATCAAGATTGCAATTAAGGTAGTTACCTCACAGACAACACTTTCCAAAGCACATATAGAAAGTGTTTTAAGGAATACTTTGGTAAGCAGAGTGTGACTGAAGTCTTGCTCCAAAATGAATGAAACTGCTAGGAGACAAACAGGCAGCTGAGTTGCCAGATCTTGAGAAAGAAAGCAACCAGGTGTAGAACCATCCTGTACCCGACTAGGACTCGCCACGTCACAACTTAAATTACAATATATACCCTACTGACTACGACGACCACTGCACATGAGTTGAGGACCCATCACTGAATGGGAGAAACACTGCACCTGGGCTGACTTGGCAAAACATTAGCAAAATGAGAACTTGGCTATAGAACACATACCATGTTACAATAGAGCTGCAGCACTGACTGCGCATCCGGCTTAATTACCAAAACGGGCTATTATGAAGCTTGTTGAAGCCACATAGTAGAACTCAGCAGCATTAGCACAATCATATCAAACTCAATATTTGCATACAACCTGCAGGCCCTTATCACAGCAAGGACAGTAGCTGAGAAGCATAATTTAAGCAGAAGTAGCTGCACACACGGACAGCAATAGCAGCAGCAACAACCACGAGGAACAAAAAAAAATCGCATACAACCGGGGACCATATGCAGAGGAAGGCAGGAAGAGCATGCAGACTGGTGAGCTTAAGTAGCCCGCCCAATTGGTCAGCTGACTGCCGCATCGGCGAATGACGTGAGGGACTGCACACACTGTACACCCACATAGTAATGCAGCATGTTAACCCCTTGAGTATAGTATGCGCCTTGAGCATGGCATGAACCCCCTTGAGGTTGTCTGAATGAACTAACTTCGCAAGCTACGTCTCATTTATTTCAACACGTTTACACATTCAGAGCAATATCAGTTAGCTATACTTCCCCTTCAGCAGTTACTTTGTGAAACAGGAAATTCTTCATCGGAAGGCTCACTTTCACTTTGATCCTTCCTGACCTTTCTGCCAAGGTCGTCGATTGCCCTGTGACCTCTTGACCTTTTGTCACTCCCCCCCACCCCCCCCCCCACCCCTCTCTCTCTCGCTCTCTTTCTCTCTCTCTCGTACACCCACACACACACCACAAACAGTTTCCAGTTCCTACTGACAGCCAGCGCAAACAAATCAGCCCACCATACTGTTCCCAGTTCCCACTCCTATAAAAGCCATTTCATCGCTCTAATCCAGATAGCACATAAAGAGGGAGGGCGATGGGGGGAGGGAAACTGTCTGTCTGCATCACAGGACTGTAAGCACATACAATGAGCGTCGCCGAGCGCAGCCAAAAGCCCTTAGCATTGTGACAGAGCAGATGTTAAGAGTAATGACAGTGGAGATTACCCAATAATTGTGGCAGTGTAAATCATTTCAGTGGAGGGGGGGGAGAGAGAGAGAGAGAGAGAGAGAGAGAGAGAGAGAGAGAGAGAGAGAGGGGTAGGGATGGGATCTGGGTGAGGTATAGAAATTGCAGGAACAAAGGATATGGAACCACTGCTGTAGCAAAGAGGATTTTATTGTTGGAATAAAAATGAAGAGAGAGAGAGGGAGAGAGAGAAAGCAAAGAGCGAGGAAACATAACATTTATATCCTCAATGTGTTGTATTTTCAAATGTTTATCAGTATAGCCTGCTCGTCTCCGGCTGCATAAAAGAGGGGAAAAAAAGCTCCCAGAAATGCATGGCGTGGAGGGGGATAATGGCCATTATGACTGTGTTGCCAGCTAGTGTTATTGTCCATGTTTGGGAGCTAATCGGCGTGATGCAAGCTGTTGCCCAGGGCCAAGGATATAGGACAGAGGGGCCCCTGCATGCGTCGTCTCAGGAATACCATGGCACATTTCTCTCCAACGTCCCTTAATAACATCCTTCACTAACCCCCCCCCTCCTCCACCTCACCTCCAACACCACACAGACCCTCACAGACACCCTGGACTCCCACAGACACACGTCAACCTAAGCCAACATGGGTCACCATGCAGATCAATGCCCCTGCCATCCTCTGCTACCAGCAGCAACGCGTGTGAGTGAAGAGATAAAGCAAATGTGTACGTGCGTGTGTGTGTGTGCGTGCATGCGTGCGTGCGTGCGTGTGTGCGTGCGTGCGTGTGAGCAAGCGTGTCCTACTCACTCACTCTCTCGTCGCCTTGATTGTGTAATAAACTTTATTCAGTTAAGCGTAAATTATTGTTAATTGAACTAAAAAGTAATTTTCTTAATTGAAACGGAGGGGGGAGGGGCCAACCAGATTAAAGACTTAAAGGAATGTGTTTTCTCTCCCCCTCTCTCCCTCTCCCTCTCTCTCCCTCTCTCTCTACATCGTGTTATTTTTTTGGCTTGTCTATTTTCTTCTGCCTATTGTCCATTAATTGACTTTCTCTATTTTTTCTCTGCAACTGCAGTAAAGACAATATAGGACCTGCAGGGTCATCTAGTTACAACCATGTTGAAAGGACCTCCGAATAGCGCTATATACTCTCTGCGTTTCCTCCAACAGTTTACAGCAAACAAGCACACCTCGTCACCCACACATATACAGTATGCACACGCCCGCCATATATATATATATATATATATATATATATATATATATATATATATATATATATTCACCGTGCTGTGTCTCCCCTCCCTATATAGGCTCTCCGACAGCGTTCTGCGTTTCTTCAATGCAAAATGACCCCAGATGCCTTGTCAGTGTGAAGACTTGGCTCACGGTCCCATAAACACATCAACTCCTTTCGTCGTGTGTTCCCGCGACACGATCTGCACATCTATGAATAGACCGCGCCTACGAAGAGCACAGGCTCGTCGGCGTAGAGTTGTGCTTCGTTGCGTTTAAGGGGCTGCAGCAGGAGAAAGAGAGAGAATGTACAGTCTGAGAGTATCAAACCACATGCAGCTCAACTGAGCCCCTGAACTCTTTTTCCATCAAATGCCATTTACTGATGAGCAACTTTCTGGAACAGACTCGTATCCAAAGGCAGCTGCTCCTGATCTCGACATACCTAGACAGTGCTGCAGCATCACATCTGTGACCAAGTATCAACCAGTCCAGAGACGTTGAAAGAGAAGGACATTTTGGAATGGAATAGAGACACACACACACACACACACACACACACACACACACACACACACACACACACACACACACACACACACACACACACACACACACACACACACACACACACACACACACACACGGACTATACTAGCCTACTGCAGAGCTTCAGGAAACAGTCACATTCCAGTAAACAGATGTGGAATTAGCCAGCCGAGAGCTTCTGGTCTCCAGCCTAGCCAAATATTATCTCACAGGGAACAATATCACCCCCTACACGGCAGCTATTGGCGGAGGGGGGAGGAAGTGATGTATATTGACTTTTCATTTGTGTCTCGCTGACTCCGCTGACTCCGCTGACAAAAAAGAACCAAACCACTTCCAGCTGCTGAACCGAGGGAAAACAAGCGGGGCCGAGAGAGGACCGCTCATCCCGATGAGCTCTCTGCTATGAAGCGCGCCATGGTTAATATACGGCAAAGACAAACATTTCCATGACAGTGTTATTACGCTGTGAGTTAAGTGGCTAACCATGATGATGGCTGAATATAGTTTATTTGAATGCTACTATAGTAGCGCTCAGGCCCTATTACATTGTAAAAGATGCATCCAATGTAAACCAGTGGTTCTCAAAGTGGGATTCCAGGGACCCTCACAGTTCCATTACGGGGTTCAAAATGGACCTTTAGACGTACTGTACGCAACGGTTCCATTTGGTTCGATGTGTACACTCTCAGAGTTATGGGAGTCCTTCAAATTAAAAGGTTTGCGGCTGCTGTAAGCAAATGAGGCCTATTATACAGTTCCAAAGCCACTGGATGCCGACGGGAACGCCACACATACACAAATTGACGATACAAATTTAGCTTAACCCGCACATCTTTACCCTGTAATAGTAACACATTCCTATCTCTGCACACATATGACCATCTTCCGCTCCATCTGCAGAATATGTCGGAGCCATCTAGCACCTTGTCAGTCATGAAAGCAGCAGGTGACGGTGCAGTGTGTGTGTGTGTGTGTATGTGTGTGTGTGTGTGTGTGTGTGTGTGTGTGTGTGTGTGTGGGGGGGGGGGGGGGGGGGGGGGGGGGGGGGTGATGGTGGAGAAGGGGAGGAGGAGGAGGAGGAGGAGGTGGAGTGCTATTACCAGTGTTGTGGACCCGTGTCTTCCTGGGGTGAATAATTATGTCTGACATGTCGTGAATAGGGAGGGACATTATCACAGTGATCCCCTGTACCCCTCGTGTGTGTTCACACGCGCACGCATTCACGCACGCACGCACGCACGCACACGCACACGCACACACACACACACACACACACACACACACACACACACACACACACACACACACACACACACACACACTCTCTCTCTCTCTCTCTCTGTCTCACATGTGCGCACACGCCGACAGACACGCATGCACGTGCACAGCAGACATTAGGGCCCCTCTGAATGATTTAGGGTCCCGTTAATAATGCAAAGGCTCCTACAGCTAATTAGGTAAGTAGCAGAGGGCGCCGGCTGTGACGCCTCGGCTCACTGATACAAGCTGTAAAGGAATGAAGTACACTTGCGCGCGCTGCGCGCGCGCACACGCACACGCACACACACACACACACACACACACACACACACACACACACACACACACACACACACACACACACACACACTCACACACACCTCTCTCTCTCTGAGAGTCAGGGTTTTTTGTTTCAGCCCCCCCCCAATGATAGACCTGATTATTTTCATTATGTATGGATGAAATTTGTGCTTACGTCTAAGTTCCATTATTGACCGGGCTGCGCAAATGGACACCTAAATGAGCCTGAATATCTCCTTTACCATTATTAACGGACTGAGATATCAGCGGGCAAATAGATAACAGCTGTGTATTCTGTGGCCTACAGGTACATTTTGATGTGTGGTATATCACTCAGGTTGAAAGGTAACGGCGATCTGTGACGTGCTCCAGGAAAAATCAATAGAAACTGATTATCTCAAGAGGGGACAAGTGGAGAGGCGAGGAAGACTCTGTGATGTGTGCTTGTGTGGGGTCGGTCTCTCTCTCTCACACACACACACACACACACACACACACACACACACACACACACACACACACACACACACACACACACACACACACACACACACACACACACACACACACACACACACACACACACACACACACACACACACACACACACACACACACACACACACACAGAGAGAGAGAGCCTGGCGCCATAGCTGTCAGCCTTGTGAGTGCACTGTCAGGGTGATTAGAGAGCACCGCCGCCCAGACAGTGAGCCCAGCAGACCTCCAGACAAAAGCCTCCAGAGAGGCAGTGCCACAACATGCCTTTAGCCCAGGGTCAAGCCTCCTCTGTCAGCCTCCCCGCCTGCGACGAGATGGGCCTCCCCTTTGCAGTGGTGGGAAAAAGTATACTCAAAATGTTTTACTTGAAGTAAAAGTATCTATACTGCAATGTGGATGCACTCTGTTAGACGTCCCATATTTAACATACTACAAAAGGTATTGGCATCAAAATGTACTTAAAGTACCAAAAGTAGAAAGTACTTATTATGCAGAATGTCCCATTTCAATGTATAAAACTCTTTTGAAAATAGAAGATCTACAAGCTCACAATGCGACGCATTGTGAGCTTGTAGATCGGCTATTTTCAAATGGCCTAAATGTATATGGGGCTGAAGTGCTTAACGTATGTTTTATAATCAAAATCTACAAAGCACTAAAGTTTTCAAATAAATATAGTGGAGTAAAAGCACAATATAGTAGAAGTAAAAGTATTAGAAATTTGGAAATGCGCAAGTAAAGTACAAATATCTCAAAATTGTACTTAAGTACGGTACTTGAGTAAATGTACTTAGTTACTTTCCACCACTGCCTGCGAGACGCAGGGCCTCCCCTTTGTCTGCCAGAGAACAGCCGGGGACAACCTTGCAGTGATATCTAGCATCGCATCATTTGCATTTTTGGGCAGCGTTCCAACATCCCGAGAGGTGGTCCAACTTTGGCCTTTCAGAAATCCCCAACCTGTCAGTGATAACAACAGGCCCAGAGGCAATCAACCAATCATTTCCTTTTTCCTCTAGATGTAAATCATTTGACGTGGGATATCACATCACACACACACACAAAAAAAACAATGCGTTGTTGCGGTAGTTTTATGCACGAATCAAAAGAGCAGACAGTGT
>NC_136799.1:31590337-31612837 GCF_951216825.1 Electrona antarctica
GGACATTATGCATATTGAGTACTACTTTAATTACTTTTTGATACTAATACTTTTATTGCATTTATGTATTTCTATATTGCAGTATTTATTGATACTTTTACTTAAGTAAAACATTTGAGTAGTTTTTCCACCACTGATTGTGATCATTACTAATCAAATCAAATCAAATCATGGAAGAAAAGAGAAGAGAGGACTAACAAAAGGGAGCAAATTATGGAACGACCAAACCAACAAAGAAAAGAACAGTAACCATAAACTAGTTAACCAGAGTCTGATGACTATAGTACAAACCAGTGACTACAACATGACAAGTTGTTTCCACTCCCGAAACCCGAAAATGGTATTGATCCCAGGCTATGGTTGATGTGGTTAAAATTAGTTTTTTGATGCATGAGAGGAACTAAATTGTAAGTAGTGTTATGAGGGGTGAAGAGAAGGGAGCGACTTTAAGAGGCAGAAAGAGAGAGAGAGATATTAAAGTGGGAAAGATAAAGTGAGCGAGGATCTCTGTGTAGGTGGTGAGAGAAAGTGATGGAGGGAGGGGGGGGGGGGTGTTTTTTTGGGGGGGCTCGGTCTGTAAATGGCTCCGCAGGCGGCTGTCACTCTGAGGGACAGCGTGGGACGATCAGCGACGATGACGGGGCCACGGACCTGGTGTCAAGATGCTGGACCCAGCTGTCAATCAAACGGCACTGCCCCACTGGGACGAGGAGCACAGGCATTACTCCTGTTGAGGAGAGAGAGAGAGAGAGAGAGAGAGAGAGAGAGAGAGAGAGAGAGAGAGGGAGGGAGGGGGGGGGGGGATGAGGAGAGAAAAAGACAGCTAGGGAGGAAGGGAAGTGAGCGGAATACTGTATATGGGAAGTTGTTGCAATTAGTCTAAATTGCTGGTTTTCTGTTTAAACCACATGAACCCCTAGAGTCCCTTTTCACCACAAGAGTACCTGTTGTGTATACGGGGTGCGTACGCTTTTTCCGTCAATAGTCCGACAATGACTAATGACATCAGGGATCTCCAATTCTCCATACAGCACTGTATAGTAGACGGGAATTAGCATACAGACATGGATCTTCATATAGGCCTAAAGTCGGCACAGACAGAAAGATTTGTGGATTTATCGATATCTCTGGACCTGCTGATCCAACCGACATTCACAACACTCCCTTGGGTCATGAGCAACACACACCAACTCGATCAGTCAGATGTTTCTCAAGATGCACATGGGGGACACAGACAGTCATGTTGAAATTCACCGCATTTATAGGTTGATTATTTAACATTAGATTAACATATGTTTTCATTATTTAAGTAGTCACAAAACTTAAATAACACGGATTGGTTGACCTCTGCACTCCTCCCCGGGTGCAGAGGTCAACAAAAACAATATGTATATTAGAGTTCCAATTTGTATTCATATCTGTGTGGGGTGGCAGTGGCTCAGGGGTAGAGTGACCGTATGGAACCACAAGGTTACCAGTTCAAACCTGGGCTCCCCCAGAGTTAGTGATGAAGTGTCCTTGAGCAAGACTCTGAACCCCTATTTGCTTCCGATGTGCAGGTTGGTGCCTTGCATGGTTTCCTCTGGCATCGGCGTGTGATTGTGTGTGTGAATGGGTCAATGTAATGCACAATCTCTGTAAAGCGCCATGGATAAAGGCGGTATATAAATGCACCATTTATTTGACCATTTAGAAGACATTATCTGAATAATATGTTTCTGTATCTGTTTGCATTGATAATAGAGGGAGACGGAGGCAAGGGTTAAGCAGCTGACCAGCTGAGAACAGCTAGTTTAAATAATAGTTAAATGATAATAGTTGTCTATGTCCTGAAATAATGTTACAACAAAAATAGCCTAGCCTGGCATTTTGGCCAGGCTAGGCTACGCGCACACACACACACACACACACACACACACACACACACACACACACACACACACACACACACACACACACACACACACACACACACACACACACACACACCCAGTGGAAAGAAGAAAATAATAGTAATAATAACAGTATATGAATATAAACTTGTACATATACATACATAAAAACATAACAAAACAAAAACACACAACAAAGGGGATTAAAAATAAGGATAAAAGTAAAAAATAGCAATAACTACAGAATTGCGTAAGGACTGTATACCGTGGCTATTTTTTTTTTACAAAAAAGAAAGAAAAACTTGCGGTAAACTTCATGGTGGCTTAAAACAAGCTCCTTTACTGCTACAGTTATTGCAACTTTTATTAGCCTCATTAGAAAACCTGCCTGATTCTCGTAAACACAAGACCCTCTGAAATGGAAGTAACCTCGGTATAAAAAGCATTTTCTGGGCCTACATCCCTGACGAGAGAGTTGCGAAACAGTAAAACACACAAAAGTGCACGTTTCAATTTTCACTTTGTGTTACTGTACAACACAATGTGAAAATTGAGAAGTGCAATTTTCATTTAAACTTTGCCATGGAGACGACTGTCACAGGAAATAAACTAGTACGACTAGTACATCTCCTCCTGAGCGACTGTGTCCGTGTGTGGTCAGTTTCTGCATGAATGTGTGCGTGTGTGTGTGTGTGTGTTTGCGTGTGTGTGTGTGTGTGTGTGTGTGTGTGTGTGTGTGTGTGTGTGTGTGCGCGCGCAGCATGTGCACACACGCACGTGTGGAAACGGATCACACGACTGCCAGAACATTGTATCTTAGTCATCATCCAGCTATCTAAAACCATAAACTCTCAAGCCTCCAGGGAGCATGGGGAAATGTCCAGCGCTCCAGTACGTTTTTGAACAATAAGAACAGGGACTCTCTCCCACAGTCGTGTTGCTGCATTGGGCCTCCAGCAAGCTGCATTCAATTAGCGCTCGCTCATTCTCATTGTTGGTTTACCACATCATTTCCAATAAGTGCACAACTGTAACTTGGAGCCACAGCTTGGGTTTGGCCATGAGCAACTCTGGACATTTACTCTCCTCTCAATCTCTCTCTCACTGGCCTTATGTGCACGCATAGCTGAGCAGTCCTACATGAAGACCAGAAGTCTAATCTCCCATGGCCAAGAGGAGGGGAAGGTCCAATTGTGGATGAAGCCTGGGTTCTAAATTGGGGGCTCGTCCATATCCCAACGGGAGCTAGGCCGAAGGGGGTGAGCGTGGCATAGCAGTCCGCCTGAAGACGAGTCTCGCATAGCCATACGGATCAGAGATCTCTGGCTACCGATATGTGTCTAAATTCAAGGTAGGGACTTGAACGGGGTGGAAACAATTTGGAGATTTAAAACATTACAGAACAATTAAGTGCAAAGACTTTTGGATGATCCTTCCTATTAGAACAGGGTTTTCAGGTTTTCAAAGCAGTATAGGCATAGACTTGTCGCTGGAGGATTTCTCTGCGGTTATCGATGTCACCCAACATATTATGGCAGGAGGAGATACAGCTGGCTACGTGAGACTACCTCAAGACCAAATAAAACATATCTTCCTTGGCAGAGAGCAGAATTCCCCTTTCTATGATATTTGGTTTGGGTTTGAACTCAGGTGGTTACCCTTGTAATCTGCGGGGGACAGTGGGAGAAGCAGAAACCGTGATAGAGACGGGCACACAGTCTGAGACGGTGTTCAGGGGACAGCTGAACTAAAAGAAAAAGGAGGATGTTTTCAGGGCCAGCCGTATGGCGTCCCAGAGGTGACCGCCACGGCCCTGACCTGACACTCCAATGTCCCAGCATGCTCGGCAGATGTGGGTCAGCCGACATCTGTTTCTCACCAGAGGCCAGGCTCAGCTCTGTTCGGCCCGACCCGTTCCTGCTGCCATATTCATTCTAATAACCACTCCCATAATCACCAGGGATTATTCTAATATTAGTGAGCGTGCACGCGCACACACGCACACACGCACACACACACGCACGCAAGCACACACGCACGCACACACGCACACACACATGCACACACACACGTACGTATGGACACAGGCCGACTGCTCTGATTAAGGTATAGTGCTCCATATGTTTTCTTTTTTCTTCAGTGGGGGAGGGGCGGGGGGGGATTGGAGGGATTTGTATGTTTTCAGCCTCACAGTGAAAAGCCCCGAAAAAAAAGCCAGCTTAAAAGGCTAAAGACGAGTCCCTACATAAATAATAATAATAGTGTAAAATAGCCCGGCCGGAGATGGGTCAGGGTAGGGTGAGCTTTAAACCCAAAGCAGAGGTGCGCTCACATTCTCACAATGACATAAAAGAGGGCGAGTTCTGTGGGAGGATGTGGCCTCAATGAGGGTATGTGTCAAAAGGAGGAGGGGGGGGTTGGGTGTTGGGGAGGGGGGCTCAGTGGATGCCTTTTCTGTCACCATAAAGGAAGGATTACGGGCCATTGGCAGGATGCGTGAATCAAGATGGCACACTCGCCGTCCCACGGGACTTGAAAGAGACACACTGCAGGGGTTTGTCAAGACGGACGCGGAATGAGCTCGGGAGGATTAAGCCCGCGCTACGTACATTTCGTCACGGCACGGCGCCGCGCGGCGGAAATAGCCGACGTACAAGCTCACAGCGCGTGGCAATGGCGGCGCGCTGTGAGTTTGTACGTCTGCGATTTTCCGGCACGGCAGAGCATAAATTAGCCATTATTACCATAATACGATGAGATGATGAGGAGCAATGAATGGATGGCTGGCTTGGAGGGGAACGCGCTCCCGTGGACGTAAATAGGCAGTTCTGCTGTCGTTGATGGTAGCATGTTAGGGACGCAATTAAAAACACACAGCTTTTCTCAATGCCATCTATTTCGGTTCAATTTGCTTGTTTTGTGTGTTGACACTATATAGCTCGGAGCAAAACGCCAGCTCTGGCAGAAGAAGGAAGAAGAAAGAGACACTTTGAGCATAGATGACATGATTAGCACTTATGAGTCAACGGAGCTCATTGCTTTCCTTGGTCTCGATCTTTTGTTGTTTTGTTCAGCTCGCTGTTTTTGTGTCCTTCGTCTAATTTAAGCGAAACTAAATCGACACGACATCACTCATTTCATGAGTGTGTGTGTGCGTGTGCGTGTGTGTGCGATGTGAAAAGTAAACTCATTGCGTTTAACATGGGGTATTGCATTCCATGCATTCTTGAATTTCATGTGTTCATTTCATTCGCTGTGTTGTGTGATATAACCCCCCCCCCTCCTCCTCCTCTTTTCTCTAAGAGATCTATTTGTGGAAGTCATGGCCTGCTGGTGTTTACGAGTCTCCCTGGGCCTTTACTGCTGGTGCTCAGCCACACACACACACACACACACACACACACACACACACACACACACACACACACACACACACACACACACACACACACACACACACACACACACACACACACACACACACACACACACACACACACACACACACACACACACACAGCTGACGCTCAACTTTGCACTTTGCTGCAGCTGCATCTGTTGGTCACCATGGAGACCTTGTTTATTACTTACACCACCCCCCACCCCCTCCCTCCCTTCCCTCCCTCACTCACTACGCACGCAGTCGCACACACACACACACACACACACACACACACACACACACACACACACACACACACACACACACACACACACACACAGTGTCTAAGCCACCGTAGTGGCTAATCACTTTGAAGAATCATCTCTCTGCCATTCAGGGATATAGAATTATCTCTCACTTCATAATATCTTTCTATATTCTATATCATCTATAGACACGTGAATGAACTTCTCTTCTCCAATTTACTCTCCATATCATCTATATTCTATAATATCATTATCACAGGGATGCTGTGTAAAATCTCCTCCTCCAGTCACTTTAATATCGCCTCGCATGTTAGTTTTTGAGTGGTGCAAACCACTCCAACAACCAGCTTTGTTGAGTGGTGCAAACCACTCTAACAACCAGCTTTGTCTGTATGTTTGTGTACCTGTCCACTCAAAAAAGGAGCATGGTTGCTATGGTTAGTGTGTGACGTCACTGTTGCACCACTCAGTTCACACGGGTGTGATTTTTTTTAAGTACGAGAGAGAGAGACAGAGAGAGAGAGAGAGAGAGACAGAGAGAGAGAGAGAGACAGAGAGAGAGAGAGAGAGAGAGAGAGAGAGAGAGAGAGCGGTGAGTTAGACAAGTGAATGAACTTCTCCATTCGCGTATAACAGAATAATAAATTACGTCAAAGACAGCCATCTATCCATCTATTTATAAACTCTTATTTATAAAGCAGTTTCAACGGATGCACGTTATTAATATACATTCTAGAAACAGCCAGCCAATGGAGACGGTCAAGGCGTGGCTTACCAAGCAATTCCGTGGGCTCTCAAATGACACGTACCTGTTTGAGGCCCCATCTTGGATTGTTTTCAGGGGCCTCAATGGATTAGAAAGCTGTGATGATGTTTTTGTTCTTCTTTTTTTTTGCAGATCTCATGGCCTTCATGTCTGTTAGAGGCCCCAGGTTGGATTTTCTTAAGGGCCTCAAATGGATTGGAAAGCTGTTTGTTTATATATTTTTTTAAATCACACCTGTGTGAAGCCAATCAAATCGTCACAAATGCGGTACACACAAACAAAGCTGGCTCTCCCTGATGTCATCATCAGTATTATGTCATCATGATGTCATCACCCTGATGTCATCATCAGTATTATGTCCGTAATTGGGCATGCCCATATTTGGGCCACTGCGGCGCGGTCGGGCACATATAACAGGCCTTCTATAAAAAGATGCTCAATAGCTGACAGAGGAGAACGCAGTGAGCCACTAGAGCAGCACGCAGTACCACAGCCCACTAGCAGTGGTTAAACAACGTGAATAATAATTATCACTGGTTTGCACAAACCGCCATTTCGGTGCGACAGCAGTAGAGCGTAAGAAACAACTCCCAGGGATATTTCCAAGAGACCGCCGGTGCCCGAACCGACCACCATGGGCAACGTCTTCTCCAACATGTTCAAGGGCCTGTTCGGCAAGAAGGAGATGAGGATCCTGCTGGTGGGCCTGGACGCCGCCGGCAAGACCACCATCCTGTACAAGCTCAAGCTGGGCGAGATCGTCACCACCATCCCCACCATCGGCTTCAACGTGGAGACGGTGGAGCACCGCAACGTCAGCTTCGTCATGTGGGACGTGGGCGGCCAGGACAAGATCCGCCCGCTGTGGCGCCACTACTTCCAGAACACGCAGGGCCTCATCTTCGTGGTGGACAGCAACGACCGCGCGCGGCTGGCCGAGGCGCGCGACGAGCTGCAGCGCATGCTGGCCGAGGACGAGCTGCGCGACGCCGTGCTGCTGGTGCTGGCCAACAAGCAGGACCTGCCCGATGCCATGACGCCTGCCGAGGTCACCGACAGGCTGGCGCTGCAGACGCTGGGGCGCCAGCGCCACTGGTACATCCAGGCCACCTGCGCCACCAGCGGCCACGGCCTGGAGGAGGGCCTGGACTGGTTCGCCAACCAGCTGAAGAACCAGAAGGTCTAACCCAGTGGTTTTCAACCATGACCCTCCAAATGAATGATGGAGAGTTGGTAATCAAATGGACCCTTATTAGATCTAGATACATATATGAGGAGATCTCATGGGCCCCGGCTGACTGAGGGCCTGAGGCCCAAACGTTGAATTATTTTAGGGGACGAATGGATTGGAAAGCTAAAACACACGTGCATGCACACACGCGCACACACGTTGGCCAAAATCGAACAGGCCCATGCTACAGGAGCACAGTACCTAATCACCTCCAGGCTGGCCTATACTGTAACACAATTTTTTACTAACTTTTATTTTTTAACTTTCTTTTTTTTGTATATATATATATATTTAATATATAAAAATAGCCACCCATATTATATACATATAAATTCATAGTCTACGGCTATGTACTTTTTTGTCATTTCCACTTTACAATAATAAATATTACGTGTCCTGCTCTCAGAGGCGGTTATTTGTGCTACGTACATTGCAGCCCGTTCCGTAATCCGTAGCGGTTGATTTTTTGCCCAACATTAAAAGTAGGCAGTCGGTTTGAGAGGGCCTGTTGACGGCACCCCGACGGCCCACCGATGGCCGGATTCCGCTTTCTCCTCCCGTCAGTGACGTGGCCTCTTCCCGCCACTGACAGGAGGAGGAGGCGACGTCTGGCCGTCGGGGGCCCATCAAACCTGTCACCGTGCATAAAACAGGAATTGGAATATAATATGATAAACACAAGACCCTGCTCTGTAACCAACAAAAGTGTGTTCTTCTTACACATCCTCCATTTCAGCACTCTGAGTAATTGCTGAAATGAAAGTTTTCTTTGACATTTCTTTCACACGTGATGCTGCTGATGAATGAGTTTGTAGATAAATATATTTTTGGGAAAAAACACACAAAACGTATTGGTTAGGTAATTAATACCAACTAAAATTACAACAAATAGGCTTTCCTCTACGTCATTACATCAATGAAGTGTTCAATATCGTGAATTCTGATGAATTGAAAATGGAGGACCGTGATGTAAACAAGTCTGGAGGACGAGAATAGGCCAAAGTAACGTATAGAACCGTGACGAAAAGGTCCATATTACCTGACAAATAACCGCTGTGCTCGCATGCGTGTACGAACCCCGCACATGCACGTGCACGTACTGGGCCCCTTTGATCAAAAGACCCATAGCTAATAAAGCCTATTTACACCACTGGAGACTGGGAAGAGAATCTGCACACTTACATTACAGTACAACACACAGATACACTGATACACAGTACACAATCTACACATACGCCTACAGATAACACACATATAGACATATAACCATGCAGCAATTCAATGATCAATGAATGCTTAACAATGAAGGTCAACATTTTATGTCTGCGTGTGTGTGTGTGCGTGTCCGTGCGTGTGTTTTTGTATATGTCAGTAAAAGGTCCTACTTAGCGGGCGGCAGCATGTGGGCAGGTTTTTCATGAGAAGGGGGATCTGTTATGCAACATGTGAGCCTGATAATCTAGCCGAGCAGCCTGCTTGCACCTTTCGGCCTCGCGCACGCACGCACACACGCACACACGCACACGCGCACACGCACACGCACGCGCGCGCACACGCACACACACACACACACACACACACACACACACACACACTCCTTCTGGCCATCTCTCGGACACGCATGGCTACACACCCAGGTGGCCTTAATGGGTTTAAGAGCAGTCAGAGTTGGTCCTGTGCGTATGTCCAGACCTGAAGCCTCCTGTCTGCTGCCCCCGCATGTGACTGCACAGAGAGGACACATGACAGGCCGACACTGCGGCTCCTCAACTGCACAGCGCTAGCTTTAAAGGCAGCGCAAACACGACTTCCACTGAGTGCACCGCCACGGCCAACGGTGTGGATATGAAACATCCTGAATAGAAGGTTTGCCCAACAACGACTTGTTGCACTTCCATGAGAGCAGGAGCATGGAGAGGTTTCCTTCAGATGCTTTAGGTTTGGGAGAGTTCCATTACGTTCCGCTGTGAATTATTCCATGGTTGGAGGAGGGAAACTTAGGTTAGGGTTTGGTGTAGGACGTCGGACCAAAAGTAGTAGTCGGACTGTTAGTATGTCGGACCAAAGATGCACCCACTACAGCCTGCAAATCTCCTGGTGAACTGAGGTCACTGGCTGCCCTGCACTAATGCTGGGTCAGATGGTTCCTGTGTGCCTAAGCTAGCTCACTGCAACATTACTCAGCTCTCTGGCATATGCCAGCCGACAGACTCCCAGGAAAGTCTGCTTCCACGCAATCTGTAAAAACAGAAACATGTGCACCCATCCATGCGTGCACTCACGCACACGACACACATCACACGGCACACGGCACACAATACACACCTTCACACACAAGCGTGACAAACGCATATAGTCTTCTCACTCACGCATGCTAATAGCCAAGGAGTTCAAGCCTCCATGCAGCCAGCTCTCCTGTGTAATTCCCTGGGCTCACATGTGCCGCGGCACAAGGCACCACTGATCAGGATCTAAGCAGAGTAAAGCCTCATCGTGTTATTATTCACTTAGTTTGAGAGACGAACACTTCGGCGTTCAGCCCATGAATCAGCTGCTTATCGGCGTTCTGCAACGCTGAGCTTCTTTCCAATGTGTCCACCCTTTGATAGTGGGAATGGAAATGACCCAGAAGTCTCGGTGCCCATGCAGACAAATTGCGAGAAATCCAGGATATCAACCGACGCCAGCCCAAACTTGCGCGGGGCCCAATCAGTAGAACGCTGAGAGGGACATTAAAAGTGGCTGCTTATCAGAGAGAGTTCCAGCCTATTTCGTTTGCGCCCGCAGCACTTCTGCCCGTTCGGCCCCGAATTGGCGTTTTTTTGCGGCACGGCTTTGATGTGCTTGAGGCTTCTGCCCCTCCCCACATCCGCAGAAACTGCAGCATGTGGGAGCACAATTAACACTTTTGATAACTGCACACAATCTGCAACTTGGGCAAAAACAAATAACACGCCGGCCCTTACAAGAGACCTTTTGTGCAGATTTGGTCGTGGAATCGCGGACCGAACAAAACAATTTGTTCCAGATTGAAGCAGGCTTCTGTTCTCCCCAGAGACTCAGTTTAAATATATCAGAGGAGAGAGAGCAACAGAAATAACTGGGGAAATGGTGAGAACGCCATTGAGAGAAGGAGAGGGAAGGAAGGGGATGAGTAAAAGGGAAAGGAATTTGGCCACGGAGAGGGTGGGAACGCTTAATGGGATGGATGGACACAGAGAGATGGACTGATTATTTTTCTGCAGTGTAATACAATCTTCCCCACAGACGCACAGAAAGCAGCTTATGCGCATCGCAAACAGAACTTTATCTGAAGTGCTGAGTCAAGACGGAAGAAAGGGCAGCAGCCTTTGGCACGTTTTGATTGTGATCCCCAACTAAAATGTCAAGCCAAGAAAATGGGAGACCTCGGGATATCGGCATGTCATAGATTTTCAACACGTCTTCAAATAGTTCTGTTTGGCTGAATGAACTCTCACCATACTGTACATAATATAAAGCCTGATCTACAGTGTTGTATAACACTATGCTACACGCAGCGCCATATATATCGCTATTGTTGGCATATGGCACTATCATACGACGGACTATAAATTGGGTATAACCCAGACAAAAAAAACTTGTCCCAGTCTCTGTCTTATAATATCCCAGTCTATAGAGAATGAAGCACCCAGGGAGGACATTTTCTACATCAACATTTTAGAGCATTGTGTGGGCGCTCTTTTTGGTGTTGCAACTCTAAAGATGTCACATGTGGGCCCAACACAACTCTAAAGATATCACATGTGGGCCCAACACAATACGTTTTCCTCCATTGTCGCTCATCGCTGACAGTGGCAGAGCTCTAGGACCAGGTGACACACACTGATGCTGTGGCAGACTGTGAATTTTTAATCTCATCACTCAGTCATCAAATTACATTTCATACTTGAATAAAATGACTGAATTAAAATGGAAATAAAACATTTCAACGAGTAGGAAAGGGAAAATATGAAGCACATGGGTTTTAAACTGTGATTCACATCATAAATCTTTTCTTTCTTCTACTGCTAGTGAGGAGATGACATGTTAACCCTTAGATTTTTTTCTTCCCTCAAGAGAATCTCTCTCTCTCTCTCTCAAGTTAGTGCTTCATTCTCAAGAGGAACAACCAAATAGGACCTGTCAAAGATCTGGCTACAGTCCAGCTGCCTTCATCACCGCGTGCACGCACGCAGGCACGCACGCACGCACACACGCACACACGCACACACACACACACACACACACACACACACACTCCCCATCTTTGATGATTACATAGCCTTTCAAACTCATTTATGCATACAAGCAGTCAAGCTGAAAACTAATTTGTCCCAACATACACACACGCAACACACAGGCACAGCGACGTGTATACACACACACGGTATGTGAATTCGCATACAAATACACATTCACATACTGTACATACCCAGGGTATTTGTACAAGACAAGAGAGAAGAACATATGTCAACAGCAGTCCTGCAAGGAACGAGCACGTGCACTCTCACTCCCACACTCACACTCACACACACACTCACACTCACACTCACACTCACACTCACACTCACACTCACACTCACACTCACACTCACACTCACACTCACACACACACAAATGTGACATGACATCCATATAAAGTCACTACATCCAATAAGTATGACTGTCCTGGGTTTCTTCTCCAAGTAAACCTACATTTCCACCTCTTCGTCTCAGAGGTGTGACCTGATCAATGACAATGACCTACAGGTTGTCAAGGTCAAATCGCATTGAATGTTGAGCACATGCCTCACTCCCTCCTCCCCTCACTCACCTGTTTGCTTCGCTAATCGCTCATTGTTAGAGTCTATGACTATGAGAGTGTGTGTGTGTGTGTGTGTGTGTGTGTGTGTGTGTGTGTGTGTGTGTGTGTGTGTGTGTGTGTGTGTGTGTGTGTGTGTGTGTGTGTGTGTGTGTGTGTGTGAGAGAAAGTCAACAGATGCAAACGGGAGGCAAGACATGCCCGGTAGGAAAGAGGAAGCTGTCATCTGAGCATCCGTGCACAGGGAGACGCTGCCACCGTGTACATACTGTTTGTATGTATGGGCGTGTGCGTGAAAGACAGAGAGAGAGAGAGAGAGAGAGAGAGAGAGAGATAGAGAGAGAGAGGGTATAGAGAGCTCTAAAAGCAGACAAACAGACAGATGTCCAGTTGTTGTGTCCCAGAGAATGTCGTCGTCCCCTGTACGCCCTCCCTCCCCCACCATCTGACACCTCTTCCTGTTTGGACAGCAGGCCCCTGAGGACACGCACAGCTGGGGATGGTACACAACTCTCTCTCTCTGTCTCTCTCTGTCTCTCTGTCTCTCTGTCTCTCTCTCTCCTCATTCTGTTCTCTCTCTCTGACACACACAGTTCCCTCTCTATTTTGCAGACGCACTTTGCAAACTTTGGGGGACATTACATCGGCTTACATGCATTACATATCCCATTACCATCACTGTGTACCCGTAGAGATAACCCTAACCGCAACAGATACATGCCTAACCTTAACCCTCACACTAACCAAACAGATACATGCCTAACCTTAACCCTCACACTAACCCAACAGATACATGCCTAACCTTAACCCTCACACTAACCCAAAGCTTCTCAAATTGGGTCCAGATTGTTTCTTTTCATCCCAAATACTATTAATATGTTATCATCTGCTACTAGTCTCACGGGGATATATAGTTCACTCTATTTGTACACTCATAGTTCTAGGGTCCTTGAAATAAAAAGGTTTGAGAATCAATGCCCTATAAAGCCCAACATGAATTAACCCTTACACTAATCTTGTGTAATCGGCTGTGGCTCAAGAGGTAGAGCAGGTCGTCCAATGATCCATGGGTCGGCGGTTCGAATCCCGGCTCCTCCTGGCTACATGTCGAAGTGTCCTTGGGCAAGACACTGAACCCCAAATTGCTCCCGATGTGCTGGTTGGTACCTTGCATGGCTTCCGCCGCAATCGGTGTATGAATGTGTGTGTGAATGGGTGAATGTAATGCACAATCTATGTAAAGCGCCTTGGATAAAGGCGCTATATAAATGCACCATTTAAATATGCTGATATCTATTATGCATCTCTTCCCCCTTGCCCACCCGCCCCTCTTCTTCTTCTAACAATACGATGGAACCATGCATGCACGAAAATTAAATTCATCCACTTTTGAACTTCTGTAAACCTGCGATGTGACAATAAAACTGATTCTGATTCTAAACCTAAATGCGTCAACAACCTTAACCTTTACATTAACCTTAACCCTAAAAGCATCAACAAAGACCATGAAGGCAGTGACATCAATCTGGGATCAAACATTCTGTTCTAAATCCCCTGGTTTGTTGTCCACACGTATATTGTGGAGATAAAGTACTGTTTGACACACACACACACACACACACACACACACACACACACACACACACACACACACACACACACACACACACACACACACACACACACACACACACACACACACACACACACACACACACACAAAGAAGTCTGTCACCCGTCCATCAATTGCGGTGACACATGGACTAATCCTTTTCATGTGTGACCAGCGCCCAGGCCGCAATATGGCCCCGTATGGTCACATGGTCACATGGTCACATGGTCACATGAAGGATCTAACAGCAGCTGTGACAAACAAACAGAGAAGCATCTGAGTGTGTGTGTGTGTGTGTGTGTGTGTGTGTGTGTGTGTTATTTTCCGTGAGTGTGCTAGTAGTGCATTTGTTCCTGTGTATGCATGTATGCGCGCGAGCAGCATCGCATCATGGAAGCACGCGGCCTCGTTCCAACACTGCCCCGTCATCTCTGCCAGACTGTGCACACAAAGGCCATGAGAGAGCAGGGGGAAGAAATGTGAGGGCGAGTGCAGCTGTATACGGCTGAGGACGCACAGTTCATGTCCACAGGCTATATGGAGACAGAGATGAGCAAAGACCAAGGCTATATGGAGACAGAGATGAGCAAAGACCAAGGCTATATGGAGACAGAGATGAGCAAAGACCAAGGCTCTATGGAGACAGAGATGAGCAAAGACCACAGGCTATATGGAGACAGAGATGAGCAAAGACCACAGGCTATATGGAGACAGAGATGAGCAAAGACCAAGGCTCTATGGAGACAGAGATGAGCAAAGACCATGGCTCTATGGAGACAGAGATGAGCAAAGACCACAGGCTATATGGAGACAGAGATGAGCAAAGACCAAGGCTCTATGGAGACAGAGATGAGCAAAGACCAAGGCTATATGGAGACAGAGATGAGCAAAGACCACAGGCTATATGGAGACAGAGATGAGCAAAGACCAAGGCTGCGGTGTCAGACCTGTCTTGTTTAGAGTGGCTGGATCGCAGCGCGCTGCGTTGGCCCCCATTTGTTTGTTTTACCAGGGAGAGTTGACAACACACTAATCAAACTCAGGTGCATTCCAATCAACCTCTCTCTGCGTGCGCGTGTGCATGTGCATGTGCGTGTGCGCGCGTGTGTGTGTGTGTGTGTGTGTGTGTGTGTGTGTGTGTGTGTCTCTCATTTGAAATAGCCAAATCGTGTCATAATGTGATATGTGAAATAAATCACATATTAAATCACATCCATATTCATAGTCGCTGAAGCGAATAAATAACAAGAGGCGGTCTAATAACAGCATGGCTTCCCTCATGTGGATCACTGACGTCATGTTTGACAGTTCTTGCCCACATCTGGAGGGACGGAGGGGATGGTGGATCTGACATTATGATTTCACAAAGAAAACACTCAAAATACTGGATTTTCTTCCTTGGTTTACTGATCGGTGCAGGGGTTTGCAAGAGTGGCTGCAGGCAGGCCGGCAGGCAGGCAGGCAGGCAGGCAGGCAGGCAGGCAGGCAGGCAGGCAGGCAGGCAGGCAGGCAGGCAGGCAGACAGACAGGCAGACAGACGGCTCACACCTGGTGCTCTCTCTCTCTATGTCGTCCTCAGACGAGCCCTCCATCGGCGTCTCCAGTCATCTCGGTTCTCCATACATCTGGACAGCTCATTTGTGCTTTCTGCACCAGCATCTTTCTTTAGTATACATCCACGTAGGTAGGTGTGGGACGTCCTCTCGATCGATGCCCGTGTGTTGGTTCCCACAGTACAAGCTTTTTGGCCGGGAGTTCTTGGTGTCGGTGGCAGTGGCCAGCTAGTCTCAGCAGTAGAAATACAATCTATCGGCTTATTAACATCAAAGATTTGCTCGCTGAGAACATGGTGACTATCACCATCATAAGGACTAAGTTAAAGTAATGAAAACGATTGTAAAATTTCATTGCAAGCTTTATTATATAATTTCACCCCATGCTCTTGTGTCAGCAAATGGAGGTGTATAGCTCTCTCTCTCTGGGGCACTTTTAGCGTAGTGCCACATTTTATCTCCAACACTGTCTCAACACTGTAGATATGGTTTCTGTCTCAACACTGTATCGTCTCTGTCTCAACACTGTAGATATGGTCTCTGTCTCAACACTGTAGATATGGTCTCTGTCTCAACACTGTAGATATGGTCTCTGTCTCAACACTGTAGATATGGTCTCTGTCTCAACACTGTAGATATGGTCTCTGTCTCAACACTGTAGATATGGTCTCTGTCTCAACACTGTATATATATGGTCTCTGTCTCAACACTGTAGATATGGTCTCTGTCTCAACACTGTAGATATGGTCTCTGTCTCAACACTGTAGATATGGTCTCTGTCTCAACACTGTAGATATGGTCTCTGTCTCAACACTGTATCGTCTCTGTCTCAACACTGTAGATATGGTCTCTGTCTCAACACTGTAGATATGGTCTCTGTCTCAACACTGTATAGATATGGTCTCTGTCTCAACACTGTAGATATGGTCTCTGTCTCAACAGTGTATCGTCTCTGTCTCAACACTGTAGATATGGTCTCTGTCTCAACACTGTAGATATGGTCTCTGTCTCAACACTGTAGATATGGTCTCTGTCTCAACACTGTAGATATCGTCTCTGTCTCAACACTGTAGATATGGTCTCTGTCTCAACACTGTAGATATCGTCTCTGTCTCAACACTGTAGATATGGTCTCTGTCTCAACACTGTATAGATATCGTCTCTGTCTCAACACTGTATAGATATCGTCTCTGTCTCAACACTGTAGATATCGTCTCTGTCTCAACACTGTAGATATCGTCTCTGTCTCAACACTGTAGATATCGTCTCTGTCTCAACACTGTATAGATATCGTCTGTCTCAACACTGTATAGATATCGTCTCTGTCTCAACACTGTATCCTCTCTGTCTCAACACTGTAGATATCGTCTCTGTCTCAACACTGTAGATATGGTCTCTGTCTCAACACTGTATAGACATCGTCTCTGTCTCAACACTGTATAGACATCGTCTCTGTCTCAACACTGTAGATATGGTCTCTGTCTCAACACTGTATCGTCTCTGTCTCAACACTGTAGATATGGTCTCTGTCTCAACACTGTAGATATGGTCTCTGTCTCAACACTGTAGATATCGTCTCTGTCTCAACACTGTAGATATGGTCTCTGTCTCAACACTGTAGATATGGTCTCTGTCTCAACACTGTAGATATGGTCTCTGTCTCAACACTGTAGATATCGTCTCTGTCTCAACACTGTAGATATCGTCTCTGTCTCAACACTGTAGATATCGTCTCTGTCTCAACACTGTATAGATATCGTCTCTGTCTCAACACTGTAGATATCGTCTCTGTCTCAACACTGTATAGATATCGTCTCTGTCTCAACACTGTATCGTCTCTGTCTCAACACTGTAGATATCGTCTCTGTCTCAACACTGTAGATATGGTCTCTGTCTCAACACTGTAGATATCGTCTCTGTCTCAACACTGTAGATATGGTCTCTGTCTCAACACTGTAGATATGGTCTCTGTCTCAACACTGTAGATATGGTCTCTGTCTCAACACTGTATAGATATCGTCTCTGTCTCAACACTGTATAGATATCGTCTCTGTCTCAACACTGTATCCTCTCTGTCTCAACACTGTAGATATCGTCTCTGTCTCAACACTGTAGATATCGTCTCTGTCTCAACACTGTAGATATGGTCTCTGTCTCAACACTGTATAGACATCGTCTCTGTCTCAACACTGTAGACATCGTCTCTGTCTCAACACTGTAGATATGGTCTCTGTCTCAACACTGTATCGTCTCTGTCTCAACACTGTAGATATGGTCTCTGTCTCAACACTGTAGATATGGTCTCTGTCTCAACACTGTAGATATCGTCTCTGTCTCAACACTGTAGATATGGTCTCTGTCTCAACACTGTAGATATGGTCTCTGTCTCAACACTGTAGATATGGTCTCTGTCTCAACACTGTAGATATGGTCTCTGTCTCAACACTGTAGATATCGTCTCTGTCTCAACACTGTAGATATCGTCTCTGTCTCAACACTGTATAGATATCGTCTCTGTCTCAACACTGTAGATATCGTCTCTGTCTCAACACTGTATAGATAGACAGAAAAACACAGAAAAAAACACAGAAAAACACAAAAAGTTAGAATATGGAGATAAGAGGTTTCTATACCGGACAGCGACGACAGGATAAGGGCACTGGCATAATATAAGTGATATACGTGTTCACCCGGACTTTGTGTGAGGCACCTCTAGGTCCCCTTTATAACTGACACTTATGTCCGTTTCATTCATTCACGCTGAGGAGGGCCTACAGGCCGAAACGTCCGTTGTGTTTGATCTGCTGCTGGGGCATGACTTGACTAAACAAGAGATCGTCAAAGGATAAGAGAACCGTACACCCGATACACATTGAACTTTGAATTACTCGTCTGAAGAGTGCTTGCTTCTCTCTCCTTCAAGTCACATAATCATAAACATAGTGTTTTAAAATAATATTCTCCAGGTCGCTTCATTCATACAACGCGAATGAGTTGGGATTTGCTCCACAGGTTCAGAATCACTGCAGTGGTGTAAAAAGTACTCAAATCTTTTACTTAAGTAAAAATATAAATACTGCAATGTAGATGTACTCTGTTACAAGTATTCAAAATGTACTAGAGTAAAAGTACAACATTATCGGCATCAAAATATTCTTAAAGTACTAGAAGTAAAAGTACTCATACTGCAGAAAGTCACATTTCACATGTTCAAAATGTGTCAAAACTTGAAGCTTGTAGATCTGCTATTTTCAAATCAAATATCCGATTTAGAGAGCTGAAGTGGTTAATGCATGCAATGTAATAATAATCAAAATAAGTAACTATAGCAACTAAAGTTTTCATATTATTGTAGTGGAGTAGAAGTATAATATTGTGACAATAAATACATTTGTATTAAAAGTATTGAAAATGGAAAATAATGCAGTAAAATAAAAAATAAATACCTTAAAATTGTACAGTACTGGAGTAAAAGCACCGCACTGATCAGTGGACTATATAGACATACAGTATGTGGGAGATAGGAGGATGTCAGCCCCTACAGTATGTGGGAGATAGGAGGATGTCAGCCCCTACAGTATGTGGGAGATATAGGAGGATGTCAGCCCCTACAGTATGTAGGAGATAGGAGGATGTCAGCCCCTACAGTATGTAGGAGATAGGAGGATGTCAGCCCCTACAGTATGTAGGAGATAGGAGGATGTCAGCCCCTACAGTATGTAGGAGATAGGAGGATGTCAGCCCCTACAGTATGTAGGAGATAGGAGGATGTCAGCCCCTACAGTATGTAGGAGATAGGAGGATGTCAGCCCCTACAGTATGTAGGAGATAGGAGGATGTCAGCCCCTACAGTATGTAGGAGATAGGAGGATGTCAGCCCCTACAGTATGTAGGAGATAGGAGGATGTCAGCCCCTACAGTATGTAGGAGATAGGAGGAGGTCAGCCCCTATAGTATGTAGGAGATAGGAGGAGGTCAGCCCCTATAGTATGTAGGAGATAGGAGGATGTCAGCCCCTACAGTATGTGGGAGATAGGAGGAGGTCAGCCCCTACAGTATGTAGGAGATAGGAGGATGTCAGCCCCTACAGTATGTAGGAGATAGGAGGATGTCAGCCCCTACAGTATGTAGGAGATAGGAGGATGTCAGCCCCTACAGTATGTAGGAGATAGGAGGATGTCAGCCCCTACAGTATGTAGGAGATAGGAGGAGGTCAGCCCCTACAGTATGTAGGAGATAGGAGGATGTCAGCCCCTACAGTATGTAGGAGATAGGAGGAGGTCAGCCCCTACAGTATGTGGGAGATAGGAGGATGTCAGCCCCTACAGTATGTAGGAGATAGGAGGATGTCAGCCCCTACAGTATGTAGGAGATAGGAGGATGTCAGCCCCTACAGTATGTGGGAGATAGGAGGAGGTCAGCCCCTACAGTATGTAGGAGATAGGAGGATGTCAGCCCCTACAGTATGTGGGACATAGGAGGAGGTCAGCCCCTACAGTATGTAGGAGAAGGAGGATGTCAGCCCCTACAGTATGTGGGACATAGGAGGAGGTCAGCCCCTACAGTATGTAGGAGATAGGAGGAGGTCAGCCCCTATGTGGGAGATAGGAGGATGTCAGCCCCTACAGTATGTGGGAGATAGGAGGAGGTCAGCCCCTATGTGGGAGATAGGAGGATGTCAGCCCCTACAGTATGTGGGAGATAGGAGGAGGTCAGCCCCTACAGTATGTAGGAGATAGGAGGAGGTCAGCCCCTATGTAGGAGATAGGAGGATGTCAGCCCCTACAGTATGTAGGAGATAGGATGATGTCAGCCCCTATGTAGGAGATAGGAGGATGTCAGCCCCTACAGTATGTAGGAGATAGGAGGATGTCAGCCCCTACAGTATGTAGGAGATAGGAGGATGTCAGCCCCTACAGTATGTGGGAGATAGGAGGAGGTCAGCCCCTACAGTGTGTAGGAGATAGGAGGAGGTCAGCCCCTACAGTATGTGGGAGATAGGAGGATGTCAGCCCCTACAGTATGTAGGAGATAGGAGGATGTCAGCCCCTACAGTGTGTGGGAGATAGGAGGATGTCAGCCCCTACAGTATGTGGGAGATAGGAGGATGTCAGCCCCTATACAGTATGTAGGAGATAGGAGGATGTCAGCCCCTACAGTATGTGGGAGATAGGAGGATGTCAGCCCCTATGTAGGAGATAGGAGGATGTCAGCCCCTTCTCTCTCTTCTCCTCCCTGGGCTCTGGGATTAGACCTGTTACCCCCTTAATGTCTTTAGCTGCATGTGCTGCAGCTGCACTCTCACTCTCAATCTCACACGCACGCACACACGCACGCACGCACGCACACACGCACGCACGCACGCACGCACGCACGCACGCACGCACGCACACAGATGCAGAAACATACCGTACATTTGTGACATCATGCACACACGCACATGAAAGATGAACATATACTTGTGTTCTGTGTTCATATACATGGTTATTACAGAACATATACAATAAATATTCCGAGCAATGCGCTTAACAAATGAAGGTCAACATTGTATGGCTTGTGTGTGCATGTGTGTGAGCACACGTGCGTGGTGAGGTCTGCACCCATCTGCTCCTGTGTGCGTGCATGCGTGTGTGTGTGTGTGCGTGCGTGTGTGTGTGTGTGTAATCTTCCTCAGACAGGCCGCAGCGCTTAGAGGGCCAGACTGCAAACACTGCACTCGGATGAGACACCTGCCACAGGGCTAAGACCTGAGCTTCTGACACACACACACACACACACACACACACACACACACACACACACACACACACACACACACACACACACACACACACACACACACACACACACACACACACACACACACACACACACACACACACACACACACACACACACACACACACACACACACACACACACACACACACACACACACACACACACACACACACACACGGAAGAGGCCACCGTCACCATGGACAAAGCAGTCAACATTCACTCCCTCGCTGCTCAATGCAATGTGACATTCAAGTGCCATTGGTTATATAGAACACTGTGTACCAGTACAATACATTGCACTTATTTTGAACAAAAATTGTGATTCCTCCCACTTCCCCATGTGTCGTGACTTCATATTTCACCAGAGACTGACTCACCACCACACATAGCATTCATAGTACATACAGCAGTGGTTCTCATTGCTCCACCTTTGCTGGATCAGGGCCCACTTGAAAATCTCATGCAAGTGTTCATGCACCAATCTGACCACTAAAACACGCCGTGTTTAATAGTCAGATGGGTGGGCCATGTGCATTGTCAGAGCAGATATATTTGAATGGACAGTCAATCGATTGTGAATGAAGTAGTTTTATAAGGACCACAATGGTAACATTTGACTGTACTACTTAATTATCATTAAAATCTCAGTGTTTTGCCAATCACTTCCCGGCCCACAGCTTGAGAACCACTGTACTATGAGCCTAGGAACATTCAGTCTCTAAATCTAACTCCACCACTAACTAACTAACTGACTGGCACAAAATCCCCTCCATGGAAAAAACTAAATTTGAGGATTTTTTTTTTAGAAGCACCATGTTGATAATGCTTCCTCTCTGTGAAGGGAGGAGGGGGGGTACTGTACTTATCCCTGTCTTGAAGTCTAGTTTTGAGCATCTGTTGTCGGAAGTGTCATGTCTGAATATAGCAAATGCCCAGGCGCGAGGTGGCCGCGTTCTAAACGCCCAATGCTCAAAGGAGTGTCTGTCGTGCCGCGGCTCGCCGTGCCAAATCGGAGCTGGCTAGGAGCTCCCTATAGGCGAACAGATGGCCATTACTATCATTTATAACTTATTAGGGCCTATAATCCTACCTGCGTCAAACACGCCCCGGCGCTTAGCCTGTCTCAATCCGCTCCGTTTATTTATTTAATTATATTTCTGTTCATTTAAAACGAGCCCTGTGTGCCAGGAAAAGT